>NC_067475.1:4367503-4570003 GCF_947179515.1 Apodemus sylvaticus
ATGTTTTGCTTCTGAAATATTTTCATTTAAATAATAACATAGACAAATATGTAGTTCACCATTCATTCTTTACAACTTGATAAAGAATTACTGTAATATTTGCTCTAAAGTATTTTCCAGACTGTCTAGGTTCTCCATCTGACACCTGACACTTGGCCGTATTCAATTTTCAGAGCTCACTGAGCCTGGATTCCCTCAGTTTAGAGATATTGTCATTTAACAGGAAATAAAAATCATCTGTTTTTAAACAGAGGTACACTTTTTCATTTAGATATCCTCACAAAAGGCATAAAAAGTAATTTTCTACTCTGGAAAGTTCTATGCTTAATATTTTATATTGCCTGATCTCATGGAACTTGATACATATTGTTATCACAGGATTTGTAAGGAGTCAATAGTCCTTGGCATAATTTGACCATTCTTTCATTTAATATGCACCAAACTGAACCCACCTTCATAGACAGAATGAACTGGAAAGACATCACAGAATCGCCATGGTGAATACAATCTTATCAATTCACTCTAACAAACCATTTTTTGTAATGAAATATGTATCTTTTACATAGGATACTTTGAGAGGAACTTTGAGACATTTGATTTTTCAAGAGACACGGTTTATAACTAGATCATTTTCCCTGCTTTATAGAAGAGAAAACAAACTTCTGAGCTATGAAGAGATTGGCTCTAAACTGAGTATCTGCTAAGTGCAGTAGCTGTAACCCCCAGGAACGGAACTTGCTTTCAGATACATGCTTCTTTCAGGATTCTGTTCCCTTCCTTCACAGGACAGGGCTGTCTATGGATTTAACATACAAGTGAGTTGTGAGAAATCGGAACTCTTCCTTTGGGAAGATCATGGTCTCTAAAGAAAAGGAAAATGTAAGCAAGATGATTACTTTTCTTATTTACTGTTTGTTGCTTGTTGTTCATGATTTCATACGGCTTAGACAAATGTCTAATATTCTTTTAGCACATATGGTTATTTATTTATTTATTATTATTTATTTGTATATGAGAGTTTTCAGCATAGCTGAAGGCAGGGGAAAGTACAGCTACAGATGTGTATGCTCAAGTGGCACCTCTAGAGAAATTCTCGAGGCCCAAAGGACCCATGGAAGCACAGTACAATGAGTCCTGCTTCTTTGTGGACCAGTGCTGCATCACATAGTGTGAGGTCGGTTTCCACTTTGCCCCTCCTTTCCTGAGCTCACTGCAAGTCTCTGGGCAGCAGACATTCCCAGATGCTCCCTAAAACAGCTCTTTTAGTTTCATATTAGTAGGTCATTTTCCTGTTGGTCTTATGTAATTCCAATCCAGAGGCCATTTTCCCATCAGTTCCCTGCTTAGACCTCACCCTGGCAGGCCAAGGATGGAAATGCCATTCTTCTGCTTTTTCCCAGTCTGCTGGGCTGAGGTCTTTCTAAAAATAGGAAGAGCTCAGAGAGCGCTGCTATCCATCAATGTGTGATTTGAAGGATATCAAGAGAATTACCTAATCACCCATACTTCCATGATGTAACCCCCTGTGACTCCCTCCAGGTATTCTGTGCTCCATTTTTAGAAAGTGCTTTTAAATGCAGCCACTGAAGCAGAGTTGCAGGCCTGAGGAACATTCAATATCTTAAGTTATAACAATAAAATATAAGATATGGAGAGACGAGTACAAGAAATCTTCACCAAAATGCATTTTGCAATTTTATCAAATCAAAACTGCAGATACTTTTATGTTTTGCTTTCCTTACTCTGCTAAGTTTGAGGAGGTTGTGTGTCTCATGAATAATGATATAATTTATTTATTATAACACCCATTATAATACCCGTTGTTAGAGAATATTCTTTCTGTTCTTTTGGGCCTCTTGTCTGAGCTACTTCACAGGAAATTTGAGTGACTGGCTTAAAAAGAGACGGGGCATGGGCAAGTGCATTCATTGTTACAATTTCCTAGTTGCTTGTTACTTTATTTCTATTTCTATTTCTTTTCTTTCTTTTTTTTTAACTCAAAAGTTTTTTATTTTTATTTATTTTTTTATTGTCTATATTCTTTGTTTACATACCAAATGCTTTCCCCTTTCCCGGTTCCCCCCTCCCCATAAGTCCCATAAGCCCTCTTCTCTCCACCCATTCCCCAATCATCCCCTCCCATTTCTCTGTCCTGGTAATCCCCTACAATGCTGGATCAAGCCTTTCCAGGACCAGGGCCCTCTCCTTCCTTCCTCATGGGAATCATTTGATATGCTAATTGTGTCTTGAGTATTCAGAGCTTCTGGACTAATGGATGATTTATTTCTATTTCTATAAACTGTTTGCTTGTTTGTTTGTTTGCTTGTTTGTTTGAGTGTTGCTCTGTGTAGTCCAGGCTTGCCTCTGCCTCTGCCTCTGCCTCTGCTTCTGCTGGGATTAAAGTCTTTCAGTACCACTCTCAGTTCCAGATGTTTTTTAAATGCTCATCCAGCTGCCTCAACTTTATCACAACCTTGTTCCTCCATTTACTGATAGGAAAATTCTCAGGAGTTACCTTGATTCACACTCTCAGTCCTCTAGTGGGAAGGCTGAGATCTGGCAGTTCATGGAATTTTACAAGCACCAAAATTTTCAGCCTGAAACACAGAGAATCTCAGGCAATCAGAACTTCATAACTTCTGGAGAGTACTGCCGTGCTGCATTTTCTGAATGACCTCAGGAAATATGTGCTGGTGCTTGAATGGTATGTTCAAGGTATGTTTAACATTCATGCTGCCATTGGCTTATTATTTCAAATATGGCAATATCTAAAATATATATTCTTAAAAATACTGTAGATAACCTTCCATTCTAATTTCTGGTCCATTCTGAGAAAATTTAGAAGTATATAATATTGCTTTTATTCCCATACCCAGCATGGATTACTGTGTGCTGTTGTGTGAATTTTGTTCACTTTCATAAACATCTCCCATTATGGATTAGTTCTTCAGTACTAATCCATTTTACCAGCCATTATGTAATTAGGACATTTTTATAACATATTATGCACTTCATAGAAAGGGATGCACTTCTTGAAAGCATTCTGGACTGTAATCTAATTAAGTAATTAAGCCTGATGCTCAATAAAGAAAATATTCTTTGAATAATTAGCTAAAAAGATGACCAAGAGGACTGTAGAATATGCTTTCTTTCACAGGCTTGTTTTGCAAAACATAATGTATCACACGTTAGTGTGCATTTCTGATTAACACAATAGGAAAATGATGAAACGGTATTTTAAATAATAATAAAACATCAAGTGCAATTCATCCAGATGTAAATATAATATCAACATGGCTTTAAAGTATTTGAAAATTCATTTGATAGTTATAAAAGTGAGGTGAGGAACTGTTGAAATTGATGTAAAAGATATTTACAATTTAAGAAGAAACTATAAAATGTCACCATTGTCCCAGAACAGTGATTTAAACATCACTATGGTTTGTTTATAGGATTCATTTTAGTTTAAGTATGAAATGAATTGTAGGTGTGAAAATTTGATTCCTTGCATTTTGAGATTATTTTCTTTCTGATTTATTTTATCAATAGATTCATAGAAGGCTAAATAAAACATTTTAGAAAAACAAAAAATGTGGTAATAATTAATTTTGCCTCTGTCAGAACTATTTAACTTCATAATTGGTGAAGCACTGATGAGCATATAACTAAGCAAAATATTAATAAGTTAAACATGTAGCTGGAATATTTAATATAATTTCAATAGAATTGTGTTTGTGTAATAAATCTTAGAATAGATGAGCCTGTCCCCACAGAGGAGCAAGTGGTCCAGGACATGAGAAACTCAATTTTTCAGAATTGATAGCTGCAAACTCATCTTGGTAGAGAGAGTCTGGGTCAAGTGATCTGCAGACTCCTACATATGGTGTGATGAGAAGGTATGGTCATATGTGTGTATGAAGTTATCAAGACCAAATATCTATATTACAAAAAATAGTATTTCTATACAACACCTCACAACACAATCCCCCCCCCAATGAATGAAATCATTTCATTTTCAGGAATGTAGCTGATCTCAGAGGATACAAAGTACAATTATCCCAGACATTTACAAACATTGCATAATCTCACTACTTGAACCAACCTCATGAACATTGAGATGGGTTTCATGAGCATAACAGAGCCCAGGAGAGCTAGGGAATCAGGATAGGGAATGGAAAAGGGGGTTAGTCATAGAGTGGAGGGAGCTAAGTCCCTTAGCACAGCACAGCAGAGTAAACACAGATGAAGGTGATGTACTGTGCATTTCACAAAGACCAGGAAACAGACTTTGGAATACTTTTACAACATTGTTTGAAGAGTAAATATGTTCAGTTAGATTCGAATATTAAACTCGGCACATTATGAAACTCTCAAAGAGAACCATACCTCCTTAACCATTAAGAAAAGACAGATAGAAGCAAAATCCTGGACAGAGGAATGGACAGGGAGAGACGTGCTATCCATCAGAAACAGGTATGGTGGTATTTGTCAATGCTGTAGTACTCTGTGGATTAAAGTATGAATGATAATGAGCTGGGCCATTCGCCATCAGAGCAAAGTCACTGTGAAATGACTGAAGTTGTTCTTAATCCTGTAACCAAATAACAAGCTAACTGTTGTGGGGTATACATCTGAGGAAAGCCTCAACATCCCCCAGCTACATGGTACTCAATGTCTTTGCTTTTGAATACATGACCCCGGTGTTATTAACATCCAGCATTAATATATGTTTTGTATCTCTTCAAAATTCCCTGCTGTTATGTCTACAATATTGTCTCTAACTCTATATTTTTCTGTATTTGATTTCCTGAAAACAACACATTTTACTAGTGAAAATTATTGCTATAGCATATTCCTTACTCTAATGATGGACTCTTAATTGCTAAGGTGTTTTTCAATCCCAGAAGAAACTCATTACTTCTTTATACTCTAAATTAGGTATTTTAGAGTTACAATCCATCATAATTTCACTAACCTAACACACACATACACACACACACACACATTAAAGTGTATATTATATATATATATATATATATGTGTGTGTGTGTGTGTGTGTGTGTGTGTGTATACACACACATACACAGGCAGACACACACACACACAAAATTATACTGTAGGTTTTGAAGTTCATGGAGTATGAGTACATATATAACCGATTTGTGTCACTCACATTATTTCCATGTCTTCATGAACAAGTACATTACATAACTGAGCTACACAAACATGTCAGTTCCCCAAACTCTGGGTTAAACAACACAATTTCTCTGTAGCAAGGCTGTGCTATGTTGTTAGTAGATTTTATTCATTTGAAGATTATATCCAGTCAGATTGAGTTGTACTTAAACATGGATAATTTTTTTCAGATCAAAGTATATCAGCAGCTGCCAGTTAGCGGGAAGTAGGAGGACACACTTCTTGTCACTAGCCCAGACTCTGTGTTCTCAGAGGAAATGTTTATATCATACCAGCTGAGCTATTACCTGGAAAACATGCCTAAAGTGGTTATTCAGTAAAAATTAATCTTTAAATGTTATTTAAATGCTTTTAAAAATGTCAGTCCTGAGGAAAAAAAGGATCATTTTTGGGGACAAGCTGCTGCTTTATATCATACAGTACCATGAAAGAAATTGCCAAATATCTCACAATATATATGATGGTAATTCTACTTAGCTGTCAGGATGGCGAGCCAGTTTACAAAAACCATGTACTAACTATCTGTCAGTGATGTCTGACACATTTATTTTAATGAAAATCTATTTTAAGTGACAATATTTTAAAAATCCTGCCCCAGAGTAAAAATGAAACACAGAGATTCTCAGTCACCTTCAGCATGCATTAAAGTCCCCTGGGGACTCTCAGGAGCTGGTGGGGACACTCCACTCAAAGGCAGTAAATCCATGCCTTAAAAGAGCTGGAGGCATGATAGCACCTTTTTAAAGATGTGTTTTATTTTTTCACACATGTATATGTGTGTGCTTGTGTATATGTGTACACACTTGTGGGATCCTGTAAAAGCCAGAAAAGAGCAATGGATCACCCAAAGCTGTAATTACAGGTGGTTGTGAGATGGCTTCTCAGAATAAGTACTGAGAACTGGGAACCAAACTTGTATTCTGTAAGAGTGTTCAGGTCTGTTAACCTCTGTCCATGTCTCCAGCACCTTGAATGTTGCATTTTGAAGATATACACCTGCTTGAAGCTTTGATACAAGGTCAATTCCAAAATGTAGTGTGACGTACTTCACAGTATCTGGTGAGTAGATAATTCAGAAAAATACACTAAGATGTGAGAAAGAACCAGTGTAAACTCAGTTTGTGCTTATATTGAACAGGAAATAATAATTTTGTTCAAATTGTGCATTCTCCACACATTTGATATTGCATCTGTGCATGCAAGTTTCTGTAGTACATTGTATTTACTATATCTTATCTTGTGAATAGCTTGTCTAAAATGATCTTAATGTGGTTTATATAGTTCTTTTGATTGCAATCAAATATATTCTATGGTTTAAGTGACCATTGAATTTTTTATTTGATGGAAGGACCTTAGTTAGCATCACATAAATCAGTTCACACTTTAGACCAGGACATTCTTTATTTTTGTACCCCATTGTTCTTGTCTTCATACAAAATACTTATGGATATACATTTTATAGGATTTTTAGAAATATTGATTAATATCAATTTTAGTTTCTAAAATACTTCAGAAAAATTAAGATAATATTCATTGACCCATCATTTCTGCATCGTTTGCTTGTTTGTGTTTTAAGGTTGCATAGAACATGTTTGCATTTATATTGTGTGTAGCTACATACATACATTAGGAAGAGAAAGGTTTTTGTTATGCAACATATATGCTGGGAAGCTGGGAGCTGGATAGCATTTCTCATTCTTAAGTTACATAGCATATTCTAGTTGACTCAGCAAATGTTCTGCATTCATCTGAATTCACTACACAGTTTACTCATGTATGTGACAGGACACAGTACTGAGCCTGCCTGGACCTAGAGTTGTCTAAGTTGTCATGGTTTCCTTGATAAAATCCCAATATTTCAAAAATATGTCCCATTCAGGTCAAGGTTGGAAATTGTGATCAAATCTCCTCATCTGTTAAAGTTTAAACTTATTATTTTATGGAGGTTATGAACAATCACAGGTAAGCATTGGTGTGCCGATATGTTATCAAATATTTTCCTACTAATTAAAGTGGTAGTGCTTCATACCTTTAGTAGTGTTAAAGAGTAGTTATTGCTTTTATCTATTGTTGTGATAATTATAGTGTGGTATTTTAGAATACCCTCTTTATTGACAATACAATGCTTATGATTCATGTGGAGTAATTTATTAATTAATCAGTATATAAAATTAGGCATGTAAAATCCATGTTATGGATTTTCCCTCTAAAATTTCCCATAAAACAATATCATTATGAAACTTTGTTTTAGTCCCTTTATTATAATCTCTGCCTTCATATAGAGGATATATAGCAATATATTTCATAGCATTTTCTTAGAAACACTATTCAGTATTAATTTTAATTCTTAAAATTTTTCTGAGCAACTAAGTTATTACTCCTTGACTTGTCATTTGCAAAAGCTTATTCCCCAAGTCAAAACTGAGGACAATTGGATTATTTTCTGATAAATATGTTGAAGAATATTGCATTTTTCTGACCTGAAGATTCTCCCCTGGGCAGTAAACAATGATCAGTTCCCATATGTCATGTATTTATTACAGGGAATAGGCGAAGCCTATTTCATTAAGATGTTCTCAATCCTTTAGGGTTCCAGCGATAATACAAAATTATATTTTAGAGGATTATAAGTTGATGTATGTTCCATTGTGCTGTATCAATCATCATAAGTGACTAACGCATAAGAACAAATTTAAATTTGCAATGTTAGTATCATGCTTTTCTTTTCTTTGGAAAACATGAAAAGTAATTACTTTCCTATTTCACTTGATAAATGGCCTCAGTCAAAATGAATGTTTTAATGATTTCAAATATAAAACATATACCGGAGTCCTGATTCACAGTTAAATATATTTTTACATATGATATACTTCTGGACTTCTCAGAGTTAACATAAATGTATAAAATTGTTTATTGTGTTTTATAATTTCACATTTTCTCACTGCAAATAGCCAAGTGAAGGGCAAGATGCTTGTTTAGGACAAATAAGAAAATAGGGTCCTCCCTGTGTTGGTAATTTGTTAGCATTTACAAACATTTGACATATTTCTTACTGAGTGTTAAGACTAAGGACCACCCAGACTGAATTTTTCTTTCCTATATTTGCCTTGATGTGGGATATGTTTTGCACATTTTGCACTCATAAAGGGAAACATGACTGGAGGGCAATTCTGGAAGAAAGATATTGAACTCAAGTAAGTCACAGATTCACATCTAATAAAAAAGCATACCGTAGAGTTCTGCTTTTGCCAGTCTGCCTATACCCTCTGCCCTTGCTCCTTCTCCATGTACATGTGTATGTTTATTTCTGTCTCCCTCTGTTCTAGTTTCCTTCCTCCCCTCCCCACATGTGATGAAACATGTGAGAAGTTATAAAGGTCTAACGACAAAGACAGCCCTCATGTCATCTAACCTTGCCCATACCCAGAGGGATTGTAGACCCCTCACCTTCAGAACAAGGAGAAAAGCATGTCTGTGATTGAAAACACTTATTCTGAATATCTATTATGACAATCAAGCTGAGTGATATAGGTCTTGTGTAATCAATTTCCTGCAAACTAATATCAAGTACTGAAATTAATTTCAATGGAAAGGAAATTCAAGAGTATTTCTTGTAGTCAGTACGTGAAATTTTAACCCAATGCAGTTAAATATCGCCTTCCAAAAATATCTTATGTTTATTAAGTCTTCAGTTGTCTCTGTCTTCCTGTTCTTCCAGGGATGGTTTAGTATGCACACATGTGTGCAACACACACACACACACACACACACACTCACACACAAATACGCAAACACAAATAGGCATATATACACATACACATTTGGCCTCCAAGCAGATCAACAAATATGTAAGTAAACTCTGTTGCCACTTAACCATATAAGTTATTAAAGTCCTAATTTACATTTCAATACAAAATTGGAGTAAAAAGCCAGCAGTGTAACCACTGTATCCTAAGTGAACCATGCACTATTACAACATCAGAGCAGCAGCCCTCTGACCATGGCACAAGTACAAAGGAGTATGCATTTCACATTTGAGGAGAGAAAGTTTAATTGTATTTATTTAATTTATATCACCCCAAGTTTTATGGGGCTCACAGTTTTCCTTAGTGATTTAAGTGATGGCTTCTTTATTAGAAAAAAATAATCCTTTTTCAAAGCCTAACAAACACATGATATTTTATTTTTTTATTATCGCATATATTCTTCATTTATATTTCAAATGTTATATCCCTTCCTGGTTCCCCCCTCCCTGAAAACCCTCAACCCATCCTCCCACCCCCTTCCTCCAAGAATATGCTCCTCCACCCAGCCCACTCCCATGACCCTCACTTGATTTCCCCATGCTGGGGCCTCTATTGAGCCTTCACAGGACCAAGGACCTCTACTCCCACTGATGCCTGACAAGGCATTCCTCTGACACTCTTATTGGCTGGAACCATGTGTATCCCTTGGTTTATGGCTTAGTCCCTGGGAGCCTTGGAACATCTTGTTGGCTGGCATTGTCGCTCTTCCCATGGGGCTGCATACCCCTCTCTACCTAGCTCCTCCAGTCCTCCCTCAATTTCTGATGAAGGAATTTTACCTCTCTTTTTCAGGAAGGTCTCACACCTTGAACTTCACATTGAACTTCACATTGAAGGCCTTCATAGAATATAACCTGATAAAAAAAAAGGCATTTGTTTTCTTACCAAAAGCTAAGACCTATTTCCCATTGGCTTTAGTGTCAATTGGTCCTGGGACTTGTGCTGGCCAGTGATCCTAATGGACCAATCTGTGTGCAAGGATGTGATGCACACCATGCTTCAGGTTCTGCTACGACATTGTGCCTTCTGGATTGCAAAGGATCTCTGGAGCTTGCCTCTGTTCATTTACCAGAATATAGGTGATAAGAGGCACACGAGTTTCTCCAGGCTTCCCAAAGCCATCAGCAGCAAATAATTAGCCCCAAATAGCTTACAGCTGACCACACCCAAACCTAACCACATTGGTGGAAAACACTGGCGTCTGAAGAAACCCTGAACTGAGATCAGAACAAACTGCTCATATGCAAAGCTGAGAGCTACATGGGCATTATTTTAAAACTCAACTTTAGGGGTGGTTTGAATTAAACCAAAAGCTGTACTATTGTTTTCTCTCCCTGACTGACTATGGTAGTCTTTCAGAATTCAAAACCAATGGCCTTCCAGGTCAATTTCTTACCTGGACAGTGATCAGGGACACAGGGTATGTTACTTATCTAATGTTGTGAGACTCTTTGTGCATGGAATAATAATTCTAGTTGCCTCCATCCCCAAGCAACCAGAAAAACATGATGAATCCATTAGAGGCCCACAGAATGCAAAGAGCTGTCTTGCAATATTCTTTGAGGAGCAATGATTTGAATTTACCTGGAGGATAGGAAATAGTTCCTTACACATCCAATTTCCACTTTTTCTGTGTGTGTCAGCCTAGAAATGCCGGTGCACTTCACACTCTGTTTCAACATCTCTTCACACACTCAAATTAACTCTTTGTGGGTAGAGAAGGCATAGTTTTCATTTCAGATTCCTCAGAAATAATTCATCGTGAGACAAATCGTTGACAGATTCTTGCTGAAGAAATGTGTCTTGCTACATATTTTTTCTTATAACCTTCCAAATCACTTGCTTTTAATTTATATTTATTTCATATTGTGACTTCATGCATATATTACATCAGTTGCATGTGGTGAAGTGGAAGCTACAAGAAGGCATCAGATCTACGAGGACTGTACTTAGACATGGCTCTGAACTACCTTGTGGGTACTGAGGACACAATCATGCTTCTCTACGATGGACCATCTCTCCAGTACCTCATTAATTTTTAGACATAAAAGTAAAATGGATTAAGTTTTCAAAATACATTAACATGATTTTACTGGGATAGAAAGATATTTCGGTGGCAAAGTGCTTCTGAGTACGTATGAAACCTATGTTCAATTTCCAGCAGTGGGGAGGAAAAATATTTCAAAGCATAAATCATCACCACACATAAGAAGGGACCTGACACTGAGCAGTCATTGCAGAACAATGTATATTGTCAGAGTCTCACAGGTGAATAAGACTACCAAGGTGCTCTGTTCCCATCATTATGTATTGAAATTGAGATGTATCACATTTGCTTCATGTTAGTAATTATACATTAAACACAATTGTAAATATAGCTTTTCAGTGAAGGACCTAAAGGTGGTAATAAAAACAGTCTCATTTTCTTTAAGATTGCAAAAGTTTTCTTAATGACATAGATCCAGCAATAGGGTGTGATGATGCTTCCCCCCTCTGAATACATCTACTAAAAATGAACTAGACAGAACAAAACCCTTACATTTTAATGATTTTTTTTACCCCTTAACTACTGAACATAATCACTGAATAATTTCTAGACTTCTCTGGGACTAATGAGTAGCTGCAATGACTAATTCATAAGTTCTAGAGAAAATGGAATTCCCGTTGCATATCTGTACAATAAATTCCAATATAAAAGCTCTGTGTCCAGTAATTCAATTCTGATAATGGGAAGGACTGTATTTAGAAATTTTGTAGGGTTTTCCTCTAGAAGAATACACACAACTAATTTACTGCTATGAGAAGGATATATCTCTCCCAGAGATGAGTCTTTATTTTTGGTTGTTCAATGCAGAATGGTCAAGTTTGAAGTGATGTACACACTCACACAGATACACACACCAAGACAATGCAGATTCAATGAGTTGCATTTACACACATACACATGCATATATAAAGATAAAATATAATCTATCCTCTTTGATACAGATGTATTTAACAATTCTCAGAGGAAAAAGACTGACAATGAGTAGGATCTGGTGAATTAGAAAGAGGAGAACGCAATATCATTTGGTGTTAATAAAAACTATATTAAAATTAAACTAAATCTGTGGTATTTGTGGTTTTTCACAAATATACAATTATGGTTTTTCTTTAATTCCCTCAATAAAATCATTAGAATTACATGATCATCCTTAATATCGTATGTAATTTTTAATCATGCTCAATAACATACTAGTAGCAAGTACTGCCTTTTAAATTTTACAACTAAAATTGTGTAATGAGTACATTCTGACATGTCTTTTCTGCTATACAACTGATATACTTGGGGATTTTGGACAAATTTTAAGGAAATTTTCAAATCATGTGTCTTGTCTTTCAGCACATGCACATTGAGTACAGAATGTGACTTTGAATTGCTTCACATTATGTGACTGTCACTTCATAATGAACCATTGTATCTATTCCCAAATGATTCAAATTCTGTCTTGTATATGATGTATGCCTGGAAAAAAATCTCATCTTCCATTCTCCACATCTTCCAGTTGCTGTTTAGCCTCTTCACAGCAACTAGGATTTAATTTCTTGAGAAATACTTCTCTCGTTCTGAGTCTAGGCTGCATACCCTTCAGCATTCTCCTTTTCAGTGTTGAACTTAATATTACTTAGTCACGTGTTTCATGGGGATTTACACAGCACAATCTAATCTCTACGGCGGCCTATGGCACACTTGGTACCTAGCAGAACGCCCAACGCTGTGCTCCTGAAACTAGAATTTCAAGTGCATTTATGGGAAGAATTACAAAATATGATAAAGTTGAGAATGAAAGTGTTGAAGATTTATATGAAAATGGAAGGATTTGTGCAGGTCAGCAGAGAAATTTAGTTCTCGAGATGTATCCTAACATCTGCTTGGCTCCACATATATGGAGTCAGGCTGGTTTCAACTCATTCCATATTGTATTTGTCACTTTTATACTGTTTGAATAAAATACCATGATGAAGGCAACATATATAAGGAAGAATTTATTTAGGATTAAAATCTATCAAAACACCAGATATGGCAATAGGTGTCAGGGCCAGTGGACGACCTTGTTGGGCATCAATGGGAGAAGAGGCCCTTGGTCCTGTGAAGGCTGGAAGCACTAGTGTAGGAGAATTCGAGGGCAGGAAGGCAGGAATGCATGGGTGGCTGGGGGTCCACCCTCATAGAAGCAGGAGGAGGGTGCATAGGATAGGGATAGGAAATCAGCAAAGGCGATAACATTTGAAATATAAAAAAATATCCAATATAAAAATTAAAAAATGTTAAATTCTATTGAAAAGAATTTTCTTCATCCATTCGAATATCTTTTAAATATTTAAAAAAATATTCTACCTCTCCTGTTCATAATAACATTTAACAGAGATTATTGGGGCTAGAGATGTTGGTCTTCTGTTAAGAGGTTTTGTTGCTACTTCAAAGGACCTGGGTTCATTTCCCAGTACTGATAAAGCAGCTCACAAACACCTGCCGTTCAGGATACAGTGAGTTTGATGCCATCTTCTGACCTCCATGGACACCTGAACACACATCACACACATAGTACTCACATATACCTGTAGGCAAAACACTAATACACATAAATAAAATTAATATAAAATAAATATAAACAAAAATACTTAAAGATTAAATACAAGACTATACCATACTTGTTCTCATAGATCATATACCTCAAATCTTCAAAGAGTGTTTGAGACACACTACACATGTTTTTATCCATGTATATGCAGCCTCTAGATTCCAGCTACAAAATGATACATACTCTGAAACTCATCTGAACTTTAGAAGAAAAGTTCATGTTCTCACTCTGAACTCAAATTGTTCATTGCCTCCTTTTTGGAATGGGAAGGACATGTTATTGATCTTGTTACTCAGTATCATGACTCACATGCTTTTTAACAGACAGGATTTCCCATTTCCTCCTCTATCTCTTTGGCATTTACATGTTACATTGGAGTTCATATATTTTAAACTTCTTTGACATTTGGAAGAACTGATTTTTGAAGGAAAAAAATTCCTCATTACCTTGCTACTGAAATTTAAGTTTACAGGGAATGAAACCTCTGTTATTTAAAAATTAATGATGTATACTCACATTTATACATACATATATACATATAAATAAAATATTCATCTGATATGTTACTTATAGAAGTTCTTTATTTCATTTATCAGTATACAAATGCTGTTTTAGGTGATTTGCAAGAGCACATCATAAAAGGTCTCTGTCTTATGAGAAATAAAGATGCAGTTTCTTAAAATTTTATCTATGGCCTATTTGTGATTGTCTGAGCGAATTTTCTATTGATATTATGAAACACAAAACCTATAAAATTATTTAACTTATTCTTTCTGAGTGCATGAAGGAGACTGAAGCCATGAACACAGGAACAGTGAGCAACTACATCTTGATCTTCAACTGTAAGGCAGAGGTAGAACACTGAATATAACACAGTCTTTTGAAAACACTGAGGTCACCTCCAGTGAAACACCTCCTCCCACAAGGACATACCTCTCAGTCCTTCCCCAACACTCCCACTAAATGGCAACCAACATATGAGCCTATCAGGGCCATTCTCTCAAACCACCACAGTTGTTATCAATAATGTTTCCTCATAAATGTGGAACACATTTTTCAAGCAGATAGAATTTATTAGTCCATTTCTTGAAATTAAATCTTTTAGGGGAGGTACAGAAATATTTTCCAGTAAAAATACAATGAACCAAGGACATTTTGTTTTTTATAATTCTGGGCAAAGTATCAGAACCAGGGTGATTTTTAGTAAAGTGTGAATGATTCTAAAGCTGTCATTATTGAAAATTACCATGGTTATCTTCACACTATTTAGTTCTGTGATGATCCAGCTTGTCAGGAGTTCTCCATTTAGTTAAAATTAGTTGCATTTCAATCTAAGAACATCAAGTAGCTTGGGATAAATGCATCTTATTATATAAAAGCACAAATTGTCCTTTTTTAGTAATAAGGTATTTTTATTCTTTATCTTGGCATAAATCTTATTTAAATAATGAATATTTTACAAGGAGGAATAACAAAGTAGTTGGCATGCAGCACAACAGAGCACA
This sequence comes from Apodemus sylvaticus, assembly GCF_947179515.1. Lineage (NCBI taxonomy): Eukaryota > Metazoa > Chordata > Mammalia > Rodentia > Muridae > Apodemus > Apodemus sylvaticus. Next base: position 4,382,633 of record NC_067475.1, read on the forward strand.
GCATGCCTAGAACTGAAAATACTAGTTTTAGTTATTAACATTCAAACTTTACCTGAAGCACTGTGTGTGTGTGTGTGTGTGTGTGCGCATGCGCATGTGCGTGTGTGTGTGTGTGTGTATGTGTGTGTGTGTGTGTGTGTGTACATGTGCATGAGCAGGTATGTGTTTACCTGAAGCAATGTGTGTGTGTGTGTGTGCGTGTGTGTGTGTGTATAGAAAATAAGAACCTAGAATAGCTTGAACAAATTTACAACACACAAATACAATAACACATACACATGATTATAAACAAAATCAAATCTTTTTTTATTCGATATATTTTTTATTTACATTTCCAATGGTTTCCCCTTTTCTAGTCCCCCACTCCCCGAAAGTCCCATACGCCCCCTTCTCTCCCCCTGTCCTCCCACCCACCCCTTCTCACTTCCCCGTTCTGGTTTTGCCCTATAGTGCTTCACTGAGTCTTTCCAGAACAAGGGGCCATCCTCCGTTCTTCTTGTACCTCATTTGATGTGTAGATTATGTTTTGGGTATTCCAGTTTTCTAGGTTAATATCCACTTATTAGTGAGTGCATACCATGATTCATCTTTTGAAACTGGGTTACCTCACTTAGTATGATCTCCAGCTCCATCCATTTGCCTAAGAATTTCATGAATTCATTGTTTCTAATGGCTGAATAGTACGCCATTGTGTATATATATACCACATTTATTGCATCCACTCTTCTGTTGAGGGATACCTGGGTTTTTTCCAGGTTCTGGCAATTATAAATAGGGCTGCTATGAACATAGTGGAACATGTATCCTTATTACATGCTGGGTATATGCCCAGGAATGGTATAGCAGGATCTTCTGGAAGTGAGGTGCCCAGTTTTCGGAGGAACCGCCAGACTGATATCCAGAGTGGTTGTACCAATTTGCAACCCCACCAGCAGTGGACCTCCACATAAAGCCAGACACTGTGAAGCTAATAGAAAAGAAACTGGGGAAGACCCTTGAGGACATCAATACAGGGAGAAAGTTTCTGAACAGAACACCAATAGCGTATGCTCTAAGGTCAAGAATTGACAAATGGGACCTCATAAAATTACAAAGTTTCTGTAAGGCAAAGGACACCATCAAGAGGACAAATCGGCAACCAACAAATTGGGAAAAGATCTTCACCAATCCTACATCAGATAGAGGGCTAATATCCAATATATATAAAGAACTCAAGAAGTTAGACTCCAGAAAACCAAACAACCCTATTAAAAATGGGGTACAGAGTTAAACAAAGAATTCTTACCTGAAGAACTTCAGATGGCGGAGAAGCATCTTAAAAAATGCTCAACTTCATTAGTCATTAGGGAAATGCAAATCAAAACAACCCTGAGATTTCACCTTACTCTAGTCAAAATGGCTAAGATTAAAAATTCAGGAGACAGCAGATGTTGGCGAGGATGTGGAGAAAGAGGAACAAAATCAAATCTTAAACAGAAAGGAAATATTACCTAAAGTAATTCGTACCTTGACTCAAAGAAGAAAATAGTCTTAAGATAAAAGAAAGTCCTCCACTGCCCCTGGGATTGCAAGCTGGTACAACCACTCTGGAAATCAATCTGGCAGTTCCTCAGAAAACTGGAAATAGCTCTACTTGATGACCCAGCTATACCACTCCTGGGCATATACCAAAAAGATGCCCCATTTTGACACTGGGACACATGTTCCACCATGTTCATAGCAGCCATATGTTTAATATTCAGAAGTTAGAAACAACCCAGATATCCCTCAACCAAAGAATGGTTACAGAAAATGTGGTTTATTTACATAATGGAATACTATTCCACTATTAAAAACATTTTCAGGCAAATGGATGGAACTAGAAAATACTGTCCTGAGTGAGGTAACTCAGACCCAAAAGGACATGCATGGGGTGTGCTCACTGATAAGTGAATATTAGCCAAAAAATAGAGATTACCTAGGATACAGCCCACAGGCATAAGAGGTGTAACAAGCAGAAAGGCCCAAGTGAGGAGGCTTCAACCCCACTTAGAAGGGGGGAAAAGGGAAGAAAATAATCACAGGAGGCAGAGGAAGGGAGACACCTGGATGGGAAAGGGAAGAGAGAGTGGAAAACTGGAACAGGATCAGGTTCAGGGCCCAGTGGGTCAAGAGAATGAATTGAATAAGTAGCATCTGGGGTGAGAGGTGGGGGGAATCCTCTAGAAAGTACCAGTGACCTGGGAGGTGAGAGACTCTAAGGACTCAGTGGGGGTGATCTTAGACAAAAATCCCAACAATGGAGAGAAGGACCCTCCAGTAGACAGACAGGGCTCAAGCAGAGAGACAGGGCTATTAACCAACAGTTCAAATTTCTGACCCAGAATTGTTCCTGTCTGAAAGAACTACAGGGACAAAAATGGAGAAGAGACTAAAGGAAAAATGGGTCCAATGACTGGCCCAACTTGAGATCCATTTCATGAGGGTCGGTAGAGGGCACCAAGGCCTGACAGTATTAGTGATACCATGATGTGCTTACAGACAGGAGCCTGGCATGACTGTTCTCTGAGAGACCCGATCAGCTGACTGAGACAGAAGGAGATACACCTGACCATTGGACTGAAGTTGGAAATTCTTTTGATCTAATTGGGGAAGAATTGAAGAAGCTGAAAGGGAGAGTGACTTCATAGAAAGACCAGCAGTCTCAACTAAAGCAGAGATCCCAGGGAGCTCCCAGAGACTGAGCCATCAACCAGGAGCACACACAGGCCAATCTAAGATCCCTGGCATAATTATAGCAGAGGTCTGCCTGGTCAGTGGAAGAAGATGCACTTAATTCTTAAGATACTGAGATCACAGGGAGTGGAGAGGCCTGGTGCTAGGGGAGCACCCCCTAGGAGGCAAGAGAGAGGAGGGACTAGATGAGGAACTGTGGCAGGGGGGACAATGACTAGAATGCAAATAAAATAATAATAAAATATGCTAATTATTGTCAAATACTGACAGTACCTAGCTACACCAAGAAACCAGAGACTTTTGGGCTTATCGGGTATATTGATACTATTGTGTATTCAGTCCTTACTTCCAACAAAATCAGATTGAATCTTCCTCTTGTAAAAGTTAGTAATTTAATATACTACAAAACATTGGTGTACATAAATATTATGTTTTATTGAAGTTGAGAAACAAAGAAGCAAATACTAGTGTTAAATTGAAAATTACCCTCAAGAGAGGATGGTGGTGTAACTTTGATATGTTTCAAGTGAGAATGTTGGGTGGCAGCTACCTCTCATTCAGACACCCAGAGCATCAGAGACAATTCTTCTTTGGGTGAAAATTATGGCATGGTAGCTGGAAAACTACCATATCTTTAAATGTAATTTCATGCCCATAGTGACTGGCAGGGAATCAACAAACCAGAGGAATCCAATAGTTGGATGTTGAGTTAAGGCAATATGAATGTCTAAGACAATAGAGGTATGAAAAACAATCAAGCAAACAAACAGAAATCTATCAGAGTCATGCAAGTAAGTCAATTATCAAGTTTACTTAATTTTACATCACTGACACTGAATATATAAGCAGAAATTATTCATTAAGAAAATCATACCACATGTAACTGAGTTCTATCAATGGTTAAAGAGAGGCTTTTAAAAATTTACAGGAGTGGGGTGGGATGAAGAGACAGATAGAGAGAAGAGAAAACCAAAGAAGTATGCATTACAGCCTAAACATGCACACTGTTTAAAAGAAATGTTTTACAGACTTGATCTTCTAGACCACATTTTAAATATCCCAATAGATCATTTCCTATGAGGTCTGAACAACAGGTGGAGAGAAGGGTGGGCATGTGATTAATATGAAAAAGAATATTATTAGCAATGAGAATGGAGTAATTTGATATGAAGAAGTTGAGAGTTATGTTTTATTTCAGTGACTCATGAACTTATTGTTGCCATCTTAGTCGCTTTGAAATGTATCAGATTACAATAAAGTATTAAATGCTTGATTAAATTTTTCAATAAAATTCTTGTAATTATCAAGAATATATTTATTTTAATTTGCATAGCGTAGTATGAGAGAAATGACACTGAATTAATGCATACTTTTTTAGTGTCTAGCATATTGAAAACTCAAGATTCTTTGTACCTATACAGCATATTTGTTCTCACCATACTTCTTTTTTTTTTAATCAAATACAAAGTTCCTTTGGACACTTCTTTTAAACAGAGGATTTGCTCTTTCTTTCTGACAGTATATGGCTATTAATATCCATTTTCTTCTTTTCTTAAATTTGCACTTTCACCTTCTCCCTTCATTATTTCTCAATGCTCCTGATTAAAACTTTTGTTGCTCTTCAAAGTACAAACTCCTTTGGGCTTATCTGAAACCTATGACTAGTTCCAGCTTGCTTTCATTTTGTGAAAAAAAAAACATCTTTCTATTGTCAAAAGAAAAATGGATTCTCCACATGCTCATGTTCCTGGTCTTGGTACCCTGAATGAAGGTATTGAGAGATGAGGAGGGACATTTATAAGCTGCTTTGATCACCAAGGAAGCAGTCTTTAGAGATCATTGCACTGGCTCTCACCGTCTTTCCAGTGTCTTTTGAGACCAAGCAGTCAGTGACTTCAACTTCAGTTGTGTGCTTTTGTTCTCAAAATCTAGCTTTGGTCTGTTTCTCTCACAGGTTTCTTCACCATTATAATTGTACTGATCATTATAAAACCCCTACCATTATAACACCACCTACCCACTATAACACTACCTGTCGCCCTGTCTTAGGGATTTTATTACTGTAAAATAAATAAAAAATCAAGCAAGCAAACACCATGACCAAAATTATTGGAGAGAAAATAGTTTATTTCATCTTGCAACTAGCTCTCAGGTTACAGTCCATCACTGAAGAGAGACAGGGTAGAAACTTAAGGTAGGGACCAAGAGGCAAACATTGATTCAGTGACCATGGAGGAGTGCTCCTTACTGATTGCTCATCATGCCTGGTTCAGCTACTTTCTTATATCACCTGCCCAAGGAAGGGTGAAACTGTCCTCAGTGAGATGAGCCATCCCATCTCAAGCATTAATCATAAAAACACACTGCAAATTTGCCTACAAACAATCTGGTAGAGGCATTTTCTGATGTAAGGTGATCTCTTCCTAGATCACTGAACTTGTTGAAGTCTTGAGAAAACCAATCAGGGATACACACTCACATTTATACCACTGCCCATGATCATATATAACCCATGATCAAAATACTGCCCATCACTATACTATCAACCAGCAACATGATGACCATTCCAGTACTATTTATCTTTTATACTTATCACTTAACTATTACCACTTCCCTGTCCAAGCAAGAATCTTGTTCCCCCTTGTTCACACTGCACAAATACATACAAATATACACTTACACATCATCTTTTATAAATATTCTGACTCAGAGCACCTGATACTCACTACTCTAGATCTAAAGGTATGTTTCCATTCACATGTATTTTACTTTAATTATTAGTATGTGCTTGTGTATGATGTACAAGGGGAGGCATGTACATCATGGTGTACATGGAGGCCAGAGTAAAGTCCTGTGAATCAGTTTTCTTTCTCCTTTGCCTGGGTTCCAAGAATGGAACTGGGGTCATCAGGCTAGCTCTGCAAGTCCCTGCTGAGCCACCTCACCAGGTTTTTAATTATTCATTAATCACCTCATGAAGCCATGTTCACAGATTGGTCCTGAAAACCTGTCTCCTTCCTCTGCCTCATCTGAATCTCTTACCTTGATTTACATGCACATTGATTAATACATGAATTGATACTGCACAATAAATTATTTGTTGTGTTTCCTTTACTAGAGGATAAATATCAAGAGTGTTTGCACATTCTCTGGATTTTCAGAATATATTCTGGCATATTGCAATACCTTTTCATTAAATTGTAGCAAATGATGTTTACCGTCATCCACTCATGCATAAATGTGAATAGTGGAAGTTTCATTATCAGATGTATGTTAGCAGGTACCCTGCTGTGAGTATCCTCCATCCAACGCATGTTCCCCAGTATTTCTAGAGAGCAACCCCACATCTTTGACCATCTGGTCTCCAGGAAGCAGAAGATGAGTATCTTGCTTGGATTCTTTGTTCTCATGCAAAACTTCACTACAACTGTGACTGTGACTGTTATGATTAAAGTGAAAATCTAGGACTTAAACATTGTTGTTGTTTTCGGCATGGCATATGACTTGATTTTCCCCTGACATCCTGGCACACAAGATATGGTTAGAAATAAATAGTTAATAGATGAGAAGCAAACTATTGTATATTAAGATTTATTAGAGAGCACATCTGAAACTCATCTTGTATAGAGTTTATTTCTCAGAGTATTTGAATAATTTTCTCTCTGTCATCTCTGTAGGCTTTGATGGACACATACATCTTTACGATGGAAATTAGAGCATTTCAAGAAGGGGTTGTCCTGTCCTTTGCTGAGAGAAGTATGTTTTCATCATTTTAAAATGCTAATGTCTGTCTAGAGATGATTCCTGAGTAAGATAAAGTACCTTCATATACATTTGGGCCAAGCAATATGCTGAAATTCCATTAAATCTGGGAGTAAATAAGGAGTGCTTTCCAGTGTACTGGTTTCTCTCGAGACGGGAAATTAAGATCTATGGAATGTGTATTGATAAGTTATCTATTAAATATTAAACAACATATCCAAGCCTGATGCTTCTGGCCTGTAATCCCAGCTGCTTATGAGGTTGAGACAGTAAAGTCACAGGTTCAAGGTAAGCCTAAAGTGTGAGTTTGTAGCCTCCCTGGAAATTTAGTGAGAATTTGATACAGGACTGTGGATATTGCTTAGTGATAAAGAGTTTGCCTTGGATGGAATAGGTCTGGATTCAGGCCTCAGTGCCTCCAAAAGTGACCCCCAAACATATTCAACAATCAATAACAACAATAAAAAATAGTTGATTAAGTACATTTCATAGGTGTGTTCCTCACTGGGAAATCAAATTGTAACACATTAGACCATATTACAAGATGCCAGGAGTAAATTTAAGTAGAACAAAGGCTAAATATAGAATTAAATTTTTCATAGAAGGAAACATTTATTGCTTTGTTATTTATATTGTTGTAAAATCACTCAAATTTTATCCAGTATATTTATTTCATCTTTACCCTAGAGAATAGTTACTTATAAAACTTAACACTAGGGACAGTTAAAAACAAACAAAAATCCTTCAAATATAACTTATTTGACTAATCATGGATACACTTACTGGCATTTGTTGAGAGAACAGCAAGCGTGTCTGTCTAGTAATGCAGCTGAGTGAACCAAGGCTCTGTCTCTCTTGTCTAAAGTGATGTGATTTCTGTACATTTATCTTAAGGCAGAGCAAAATGTGGGAGTGGCAGGCAGCAGGTTCCTGACATGATTACTGGCTTCTTGGCTCTGTAGTTCTCATTTCCCTTTTGTGTAGGGACACAGGACTGTTTTGGGTGAATGATGAGTGGTTCCTAGGAAAGAAGATGATGTTCTACATTGTTTACGCTCTACAGTAGCTAGCTTCCCTACTACGGTGTTGATCCTGATGAAACATTGAGATATTTAGTCCTTATTTAGTCTTTCATGGTTTCTTTCATCCAACAGGTACAAGAATAGATACTTGGATCAAGATCTGAAGACAGTTCTGGTAACTGAGATTCTAAATAAGTGTATGCCCAGTTGCAGACAGCAGAGATGGCAAATGAAATAATCACAATCTAAGGCAAAGGGGCATGATTTAGAATCTAGAACGGTGGCAACCACTGAGGAAGTCCAACATTATAGCACTTAAGAATGTACTCAAAAAAGGGCAAAACAAAATGAAAAATCAACTAGTGGCTGGGGAGATGGCTCAGCAGAAAATATCACTACTGAGTATCTGATACCCTCAGGGAAATATACACATGTGTACATAAGTTCAGAAAGGCAAACACACACACACACACACATTCTTAAAAACAAATAAAAATGAGATGTTAGAGCAACCTAGAATTTTTGGTTCCCCTCTACTAGCCTAGACAATTTTTCAATTTCTTGGGTTTTTTTGTTTGTTTGTTTTGTTTTTGTTTTTTGTTTTTTGTTTTCATATTATTAATTTTTTAATTTTCTATATTCTTTGTTTACATTCCAAATGATTTTTCCCTTTCCTGGTTCCCCCCTCTCCATAAGTCCCATAAGCCCTCTTCCCTCTGCCCGTTGTTCTACAATCAACCTCCTTCTACTTCTCTGTCTTGGTAATCCCCTACAATGCTGCATCAAGCCTTTCCAGGACCAGGGCCCTGTCTCCTTCCTTCTTCTTGGGAATCATTTGATATGTGAATTTTGTCTTGGGTATTCAGAGCTTCTGGGCTAATATCCACTTTTCAGTGACTGCATTCCGTGTGTGTTCATTGGTGATTGTGTTACCTCACTTAGGATGATATTTTCCAGATCCAACCATTGGCCTAAGAATTCCATGAATTCATTGTTTTTAATTGCTGAGTAGTATTCCATTGTGTAAATATACCTCATTTTCTGTATCCATTTCTCCACTGAGGGACATCTGGCTTCTTTTCAGCTTCTAGCTATTATAAATAAGGCTGCTATGAATATAGTGGAGCATGCGTCCTTATTGCATGCTGGGGAATCCTCTGGGTATATACCCAGGAGTGGTATAGCAGGGTCCTCTGGAAGTGTCATGTCCAGTTTTCTGATGAACCGCCAGACAGATTCCCAAAGTGGTTGTACCATCTTACAGCCCCACCAGCAGTGGAGGAGTGTTCCTCTTTCTCCACATCCTCGCCAACACCTGCTGTCTCCTGAGTTTTTGACCTTAGCCATTCGGACTGGTGTAAGGTGAAATCTCAGGGTTGTTTTGATATGCATTTCCCTAATGACTAATGATGTTGAGCACTTCTTAAGGTGCCTCTCGTCCATCTGAATTTCTTCAGGTGAAAATTCTTTGTTTAGATCTGTACCCCATTTTTTAATAAGGTTATTTGGTTCCCTGGGGTCTAACTTCTTGAGTTCTTTGTATATATTGGATATATTAGCCCTCTATCAGATGTGGGGTTGGTGAATATCCTTTCCCAATTTGATGGTTGCCATTTTGTCCTTTTAACAGTGTCCTTTGCCTTATAGAAACTTTGTAATTTTATGAGGTCCCATTTGTCAATTCTTGATCTTAGAGAATAAGCTATTGATGTTCTATTCAGGAACTTTTCCCCTGTGCCCATGTCCTCAAGGGTCTTCCCCACAATTTCTTAAAAATTAAAACATTTAAGTATCATACACTATAGTTTGATCCCCTTATTTCTCCATCCCAAATTCTTTCTAGATTCTCCCCACCTAATTTTATATTTTCTCTCTTGTTCTATCTCCAAATAAAAATCAGAAGTACTCAATAAAAATCAACACAAACAAAACACATTAAAATAAAAGTCAAGCAAAATGCATCAAACACACACACACAACAGAGACAGAGACAGAGATAAACGCAGAAAGACAGAGAGAGACAGAGAGGCAGAGAGACAGAGGGACAGAGACAGGGACAGAAATAAAGAAAGCAAGGAGTTCCATTTGTGTTGGACAATTATTCCTAGATATTCCTAGATATAGATATATAGATTCCTGAGTGCAGTTGCTGTGCATACTGAGCCTTTTGGAAAAACCTGTGTTTCCCATCCCCAGCAAATATCACCTGCAAATAGCTTCTTAGTTAGTGCTTGAACTCTTGTGTCCAGTTTCTTCCTCAGTGCTAGGACCATGTCTTCGTTGAATCTATGAAGGTTTTCTGCATGCTATCACAGTCTCTGTGAGTTCATATTTTTTCATTATCTGTGATTGTTACACTTTTTTCTTCTTCCTCTTTTTCATAGCCTCCTGAACCTTGAGAGGAGTGCTTTGATGAAAACATTCCATTTAGGGTTGAGTGCTTGAAGGTCTCTTGCTCTCTGTATGCCATTCAGCTGTAGATCATTTATATTTTGTTTTGTTTTACATGCTTGTCTTCTTTTTTGGAATTTCAACATGATGCTTTGATGATGAGATTATGCAAAAAAACTACCCTTTTATGATACTGACTTTATGATGACCATAGCTGAAGTTTTTCTTAATCAATTTTGATTTTCAAACCTTGCTTAGGTAGAGAGGTAAGAGGAGATTACTTTTAAAATATTAGAAATGTGTTCTGGTATATACTTGCTTAGAAATGATAAGAATAGAAAAATGCTACCTTTTAATTGTACATGAAGATGATGAGAATTTGATTAAATTATATCCATGAGCTCCCATGATCCTTCTGTAGCCCGACTTAATAATTCACAAAAGTTGTTTACTATGTGACAAGAAAATCAACATGAAGTCTCCTTGGTTATTGGCTGATTCAGAGTCACATGAACCTAAATGTTGTTTGAACTCTAGTAACCATTCCTATAGGCTTTGTATCTCTTATAGAGCTATAGCATAAGTATGGATTCATGCCTGAATTTAGTTAATTTAAAACTAATTGGAAAATAAAGTATCCTTCACTAGAAAAACTGTTTTGATGTTAGATACATACTATACATTTTCAGTGTATTTTCTTTGTTTCCACAGAGTTTAAAGATTTGAAGCATAAACATTTCTCTGAATTTTCCTTTTAGAGCTTTGTACTCTGAATTTCTTTGATGAATATTGTATTTATCGCCTCTGATGTCAGCCCATTTAAAATACAGTGCCTTTAATGTCCTCTTTCAACTGTGGCATTAGGGGCATTCTCAGAGAGAGGAGCTGTACAGACCCGCACTGGTGTGTTTCACAATCTCTGCACAGTTTGTACAGTTAAACCTTCAAGTCCTAATGAAAGGTCATAAAATTGTACAGAACTGACCAAATAGATTTCCTAGAACATTAAATCCCCCATGAATCCTGCCGCACCACTTTAAACACAAGTTAAAATTGCAAATCATAAATACTGAATGCTTTCTTCCTTAATGTTCACTCACAGCTGTAACCTTCCCTGGCAGAAACTATCATAAAAAGCCCTCCAACATTTCCATTATCCCTCCTTTCTGTTTGCCATTCGCTGCAAATGCTCATTCCGATTTTCATTTAAGTCAGATGCTGCTTCAGCTCTTTTGGGATCCTGTATTACACATATGCATGTCAGTGCTCCTACACATGTCTACAGGTGCACTTGGAAGGCAGAGCTTAATGCTGGATATCATTCTCCATCACTCTATGTTTTTTAAGACTAGGTGCCCCACTTAACCAGAAGCTCACTAATTCAGCATTCTGTCACAACAGTAAGTTCAAGAACTCTCTGGCTGTCTCTGTCTCTTCAGATATATAATTACAACATGTAATATCTCACCCAGGATTTATATTACATGAGTTCTAGGATACTGAACTCAGTTTGAATGGCAACCCTTTTGTTGACTGAGCCATCTCTCAGCCCTACATGTATTTTTTATGAACATTTTAACAGTGAAGCTTTAACTTGCTAATATATTTAATTAGGTTAATATGTGTATCCCTAAACATGCCCTTATGTACATAAGTAGATATTTATGTGAAAGAACATATACTATTTCCTTAGAGTTTGACTATCCTTGTGTAGAAGAAAAATACCCTATGGAGAATATCTGAAAATATCTCTACAAATTTGAGTACTTTGAATTTCTTTGAGAATCACTGTCATCCTAGTATGACAAGAACTTGAAGTATAACTCAGATTATGTTGTTCTAATCTAAATGCATTTGATTCAATTGATGAGAATATATACACTGTGTTTTGGGTATATTTAAAATTAATTGAAATCCACTTTATTCCCATGACTTATGTTTAATATGCACTTGTTCTTTGCGGTATCTTGGTGACTTAGGGAAGAATCAGTTTATAAGTACTGTCTTTCACTATAGTTGACAGCAAGGAGTGACTCCCTGTATTGAGGTAGCAAAGGAGAGATGCAGAATGGCTCCAGAAAGAACTTGCTGGATACATGAGTCATTTCTACGTTTATAGCAGTATTTAGAAACAGCCTTTTCTAGAAGACATGGACTCCACATTTAGATCTCCAAATGAATAACAGATATGGGACAAGTATTGAAATCTCTGTCTTCATTTAACACATACTGTCCTGAAACTTGTGACCAGATTCTTGCCTAATTCTAGATGTTTATATGCTCACCACCTAGAGAGGCATTCGTTATGATTTGCATAGGTATTTAACTGCCAGGATTTACAGCTTCATGCTAGCTACTAACCTAAACCAGCATTCATCATGAGGTTCAGGAGACAGAGATCTTTATAGACAGATCCCTATGAGGAAGTTACCATGCAGGTATTACACAAGTTACAGACCTGGGCTTCTCTCAAAACAGGTGTAAGCATATCAAAGGAATTCAACCTTCCTTTCAATAGCTAAACTCTCCAGAGCCATCTTTAAAATTCCAGACTGGGTTAAAGTCCAATTTACCTAAACTCTGGAGAAGATACTTAGAGTCTCTACAACCTCTTGCCTTTTCCTAATAATCTTCTATCTCATCTCCCTAGCATTCCAATGTGGACCAAAACCCTTTCTTGTCCTTTCACCATTATTGCATCAGGTTTTTGTTTTATGTTTTTTGGGTTTTTTTTTTTTTTTTTTTTTTTTTGTGAGTAGATAAAACTGAATTGCAATCCCCATACTACAGCTTCGGATCTATTTTTCTGACTACAGTTTCAACTCAGAAGCCTTATGTGCTTAGAGGGATATACTAGTTTTGTGATAAGATATCTGAACCTTTTGCTTTGATCCTTTTATTCTGTGACTTGTTCACAAGAAGATGTAATACAATCTGATGCTAGGAGGCTCTAGTGTTTTCTTAGGTCTCTCTTTCTCTGTTTCATCAATGTTTATCATTATAGGCTATACAGTTGAAAAATTCATGATGTCTTATGAAAACACTGCTTTCTCCTTTCCAACATTAAAACATTGTAATGGCTACAAAGACCTACCTTGTTACCATCAATATTAATTTAGGAAACCATTGTTAGTTACAAAGACTAGATAATTATAATACATGAAATATTCTTAATCACAATCCAAGGAGTCTGTATTGATATCCAGTTATTTCTATTTCTTTTTTATTTTATCATTATATTAAAAATAAATTATTTTATCATGCACTCCATCTCGGTTACAGTTTCTCCTCCGCTGTTTCACCCAATTCCTCACTACCTCCCCTTCTCACCAGATTTGATCACCCTCTCATTAGAAAATAACATATTTGTAATAGATTAAAAAGTAAATGCAACAATATAAAATATCAGTGATTGTATGAGAAACACCATCAGAAGGAAAGAGCCCTAAGATGAACTAAGAATCAAAGGTCTACTCACTCACTTGGACACTCAGGAGTCCCATAAAAATATGAAACTAGAAGCTGCAGTTTTATTTCACTCTAGTTAAATATTCTTAAGGTAATTAGGTATATGACAAAATATATTCATAAAAATAAATTAGTATTAGCATACTGAATATAAGAGAAAACAAATTCCCAATTTTGAGAAAATTTTAAATTTTATCAAGTTTTTATCAGGATTTTCTCTGTGATTCCAAGTTTTCTTTCCACATAAATGTCCTTCAATTGTGTGTGAAACATGTACTCATTATTTTGGTTAGACCTTAAACAGAGTTGTCTGCTCACTGTGGTCAAGACTTGAATGATATGACTTAAAACTGTAGAAACCTGGGGATTTTTTTTTAATTGTAACCTGATAGCTCTAAAATTTGTCTGAAAATTATTGGTCTACTCTTCTCAGGAAGATTATCTTCTTTGTTTTCTCTGAATAGTGTTATATTAAAGAATAATTAAAATCTGTTTGGTTATCTTATGTGTTTTTTCTCTTTTGTAAAGTGAATCAAACCAAAGAAATTGAGAAAGCACATGACCTTACTTAGATATGAGATCTAAGAACACACTTTGAGATAGACACTAGAATGATGGCTGTTAACAGGTCTTGGGTATGTAGAGGGGAAATGATGAGCTGATGGTCAAAAGATACTGAATTGAATAAAATCGAAAGAACATGCTGAAGAGATCTATTTGACAGCACATTGTCTATGGTCAATGCCAATATATTTCATTGACCACAATTGCTAACAGATGACTTAAGGGCTATTTTCATATAAATCATTCATGAACATATCACAACTAGCTTAAATTAGGCTTTCCATAATACATAAAATTTTAAATATATTGAATATGGGACGTACATATAACTTTAATTACCTATGATTTTATAATACATTAACAAGTAAGTAAACACATAAATTCTTTTAAGTGATCTGCAAGATTCAAAGTGCTTATCATAATCAACTTTGAAATCAAACAAATTACTAAAAGACTTAAAAGATTGTGTAGGTACGTGAGTGTCCCCCTAGAATAACCCATCCTTGGCCAGAAAGCAAAGGTAGATCCTGAACAAATGAACTGCACAGTACTAACAGGGCTGTGTCTCAACTGCGTAGACCAGAATAATTTCTAAGCATATCTGCATTTTTGAAAGTTCATCTTCAAGCATCTGCTAAAAATATGTTTGACTGATGGACTTTGACAACCGACAGTTGGCAAACTGCATTCCACAGGTGACCTCTGAGTTTCTATGGTGTTTCCATCATTAATCTCTGTCAATGAGGTACTGAAGCTTATTAGGACATAAATTGCCATGGTCCCTCAAAGTTCATAATCCTAACGTCTAAAATAGAGCTTGAGAATTTGCTAATAGATGCCTAACTTGTATTGCTGTTGGTATCCCAAAACCATTTGACACAAGGGATCTTTAAGTCATTATTGTAAAGGGATGGATAGAGAGTAAACACCATCTTTCTAAACTATTAAATTACCTTCCAAGGTGGGTATTTTAGAACAGATCCTCCCATCCTACTCCTCTTATGAAAATTGCTTTAAAATGTCATGAATTCATTGTTTTTAATTGCTGAGTAGTATCCCATTATGTAAATATACCACATTTTCTGTATCCATTCCTCCATTAAGGGATATCTGGGTTCTTTCCAGCTTCTGGCTATTATAAATAAGGCTGATATGAACATAGTGGAGCATGTGTCCTTATTACATGCTGGGGAATCTTCTGGGTATATGCTCAGGAGTGGTATAACAGGGTCCTCTGGAAGTGTCATGCCCAGTTTTCTGAGGAACTGCCAGACTGATTTCCAGAGTGGTTGTATCTGCTTGGAATCCCACCAGCAGTGGAGGAGTGTTCCTCTTTCTCCACATCTTCGCCAGCACCTGCTGTTTCCTGAGTTTTAATCTTAGCTATTCTGACTTGTGTAAGGTTAGGCAAATGCTTAGAACTAGAAAATATCATCCTAAGTGAGGCAACCCAATCACAAAAGAATACATGTGGAATGTAGTCACTGATAAGTAGATATTAGCCCAGAAGCTCTGAATACTCAAGACACAATAAACATATCTAATCATTCTGAAGAAGAAGGAAGGAGAGGGCCCTGGTCCTGGAAAGGCATGATGCAGCATTGTAGGGGAGTACCAGGACAGAGAAATGGGAGGGGGTGATTGGGGAATGGGTGGAGGGAAGAGGGCTTATGGGACTTATGGGGAGGGGGGAACTGGGAAAGGGGAAATCATTTGGAATGTAAACAAAGAATATAGAAAATTAAAAAAACGAATTGCAAAACCACCAAAATTTGTATTATGTCAAGTTTTATGCATCAATAATTTAATAATAAGCCTTAGAAATATCAGGAAGTAATGTTTATGTAGGTACATGGAAGATTAAAATGCAATACTGAAAAAAAGAAAAGAAAAGAAAATTGCTGACCAGGCCAGTGTTTCTATTTTTCTAAAGGTGTGGAATCACAGGACATAATTCATTACATTTATTTAAAAGGGTGTGTCCTTAACTTATAAAAAGCAGGATAAATCTGTATTTACATCTAACTGACTAAATATGCACAATATGTTTTATCCACTTTTTAAATGTGTCAGTGATTCATGATTGGAATTAATAATATTTTTATATTTTACATTAGTAACTTATTGCTTATCGTCTAAGCCAATTTTTGTTCTTTATATGACATGGATACTTTGGTAAATTTTCTTATGTTTTAATGACATTGACTATTAAATATTTTGGGAACAAATGTTAGTTATGTTGTTTTGTAAGGATTTTCTTAGTTAAAGTGAATCTTTTTAAATTTTTACACAATAAATTCCTAAATATCAAAAGGTAAATTATAGACTTTCTGATGAGGTAAACCCTTATGCTTCTAGTCTGATGTTTGCAACTTTAGACACTTGTTCAGTTTTTAGATGTCAGAGAAAAGGCTCAGTCACTAGACTAAACAAGCCAGAGGGGATGGGTTACAGTAGGAGTGATGTTGGAAGAAAGTAAATGTGTATCTTCCTGGCTCATTTGAACTCTGAATCATAGTCTGTCTTCACTATGGAATACAAATTAAGCAAAAATCATGTAAACTGTTTGCTTTCTTGAGTGCTAGACAATATACCAAAGTGTCCAGTGTTCTTAGTATATAGCACATACTTCTATCCAGCACTACGTTCTAGCCTTTGGCAATACTCCGTGCCCTGTGAGCTCACAAGCTGGCCATGGTAGAGAATCTATCTACATGTGCCTATTTGTAATGTCAGCATTGGGCTCAGTAATGTTTATATTCTTTCCAATAATTATTGATTTTCTAATTTTGCTGTATATGACTTCAGCAATTATAGTTTTCTAATTCTGCTGATACTAAACTAGGACTATTCCCAAAAAAGACAGCCAAAATATTTTATAGCAGATATGTCAATGTGCAGTCTTGTGTTTGTCTCTCTCTAACACCTTCTTTTCTTTTACTGGACTGAAAGTCTCTGAAGTTTCAGACTATGTATTTCTGCTCTTACATTTAGAGAATGTATTCACTCGTTTTTCTCATCAAAGTCACACAGAAAACCACCTGACAAAGGCAGCCAAAGGGAAGAATAGATTTTTGCTCATAAATTACAATTGGTCAAAAGTTTGATGAGAAAAACTGTCCACCATATGATAAATCAGTAGCAAGCAGGGAGGACAAGCAACACAGAACAGGACCATGAACTTAAAGAAACAAGGACAAACTTCAGTAATCTAGGTTCACAATGAGCTAACCACAACCTTAACATGTGCATATATTGATTACATAATTTTTATATTCTGAGTTCAGTAAAGGATTCATCTATTATTAGGTCATAAATGTCCTCTTTAAAACATCCAGATGGATTTTAGAATCTTCTAGGCACATACATTTAAGTCTAGTCATGATTAAGGTCAAATTTAACTATCACCTGTGGTAAGTTGTTTCTAAAATAGTACATCTTTTTAAAAACCATACAGAAAAATTAATTCAATCAAGAAGTAGAACCTGACATACTATTATGTTTTTTCTTCAAGTTTCCATGTAAACCAAGCATTGTTAGAAATGTGTTTTTGCATTAGGAGTAAAAAACTGAAAAAAAAATCATGGGAACAAATGCAATCAGAAGAAATCAGAGGAAAGCAAATATTTAGCAAAATTTCATTAAGCTGGATATTGTATGAGATTTCTGTTAGCAATGGAGAAGTAATGAGAGTATAATGTCCTTCCCACTCCGCAGAGAGTTATGTATTGGTGCTATTTTAAACCTGTAAAGCCATTATTAAATAATTAACTTAATGAAGTCTATTTGTTATAATGTTAAGAGAAATATTTGACAAATTAAATATATATGCTATAATATACTAGAATTCACATCAATATAATTAATTTGTGGATTTGTGAAACAGAGAGACTGAGCAATGTTTTACTACTGCAAACTAATGAGCTTGGAAATGTGTAACTGACTTAATCAGGCTTAAAGAATGAAGAACTGAAACCCACACTACCCTGTGGTCCTTATTTGCCATTAGTTTATGTGTAAGAATAATATTCTGTAATTAGATTGTAAACTTCCTGCAGGCATACACTCCTGATTTCATTGCTTGACTTTGTTTTCATGTTTGAGTCATTCTGAGACATCCATTCCCACTTGAGGATGAGATGCCCAAGGCCTGATGACTTCTACCACCTACTTCTTGCCTTTGCCTGCACAGTGTCATCTCACCTTTAATGTTTAATTCTGATAAATTAACAGTGTTCAACATCTCAAACCCGATTTCACACTTCCTCAGGAGTCCTGAGAAATTTCCACGCTTCATCAGTACAACAACTCACAAAAGTAAGTGTGAAATAACTGTGAAGACCAGGCAGAAAACATAGATGTATCATTTCTCTATAAATAAGAACGACACCTGTGCAAATGGTATAGGAACAGGACGGACTTGTTCCCCTGATGTTCCATTCTGGCACTATAGATTTCTCTGTCTAAGAAACTCAAAAATGAATATCCCAGGGCTGCCAGAATGAGGTGACACTGTAATTACCACTGCTTTCTAAATTTCCCGCGATTTCTCCACTTACTGACAAAAACAGGAGCACAGCATAATCATGTCTTGTGTGGCTGAATTATATGTTTCTCCCCTTTAACTAAGCTTTTCAGCGGTCCTTTGTTAAGCTTCACCTTCAAAATAATTTTAAAATCTTATAATTTATCACTTTCTACCTCCTCGTACTTAACGTATTGACAAATCCCAGGTATGCAACTGTAGACATTGCTTTCAGAAGCGTAATTGGCACAGTTATTTATGAACCTTCATGCTATACAATTTACACTCCTGTGAATGGCACAAACATGCAGAGGGAGCCATCCCTCTTTCTTATGCTTCCTTTCAACCTCTTTGAGAATGTCATCATAATTCAAGAACATTTATTGAATGCTACTCAGAGAGAAAATCTGGAAGCTTGATTCTAACTATTAATAGAAATTTTCTCCATTCAATTTCTATTAAAGTAATTTTGATTCATCAAGAAATAATCACACTTCATTTTCTATTTTTGACTTTTCTTACGGTCAACACCTACAGAGCAGTTGAGGTGTATGATAATCAAAGACTTGTTCACAGCTGAATAAATTCAATACCCTTCTTTCATCAGTGTATTGCATTAAAAAGTCCCTTGGCATATTTAGCATGATTGTTTAAGACATTACAGTGGATTTCTAATATTACAGTCCTCAAATACAACACAGGCAGAATAAGAAACTGATTTTATCCATCTCTTACATGTCATGAAAATTGAATCAAAATAATTTTCTCTTTCTAAAACAAGCAAATATATTAGTAAACCTGTAATCTAATCTTTGTATGACAAAGGAAGAGTAAATATTAATTTTCTTTCTTGTAAAAACAAGTCCTATGATTATTTTTCTGTCATAGACAGGTACAAATTCTACAATGATGGAATGAATAGGATTTGGCAAACCCCACTCTTTAATACAATCTATGCTGGGTGACTTTTTATAAAGGATGACTACTACCAATGTCCCAGATATACACACGATATAAAAATAATCAAATATAATTCAGTAGTGAAATGTAAGAATGACTATAGATTTCTCAGAAATCACATGTAAAAAATGTACTAATTCAAAATCTTAGACTATGAGAGTATAAATTAACATGTATTTAAGTATATATTTTCTGCCTTATATCATTTTTATAGAGTCATGTGAGCAATATATACTTACTTTACAGATTGTTCCTTTAATTCAAGGGATTAAATTTCTTTCAACTATAAACTGTAATTTAAAAAATAACACCCACATTTTCAGTAGAAAATTAATATCTTCTGGATGAAATACTTAAAATGGCAGGATTCCATATACTTCAGAAATAGGGGGAAGCTAAAAAAAAAGTGAATAGAGATTTTTAAAGTCCAGGCATTTTGATGGAAATTGCTTTGCATCCCTAATATGTACTGTGATTACAATTAATTTTAGGTATCCAGGTGGTGATACCATGTTGCCAAACCTGTTGCTTGGGGTTTTCATCATTTCACTAAGTCATAAAGTCATCAGATAGATATAAAAACATGAAGGAGCATTTGAAATGTTGGCCACCAAACAATATTAATCTAGTATATTTTAATAGGATACTTAATACCTTAATCCTAAAAGCTCAATCTGTGAAAAAACTAGTTCAATAATAAGTAATCTGAGAAGTTCATTACATTGAATATTTAGATACACAGGACTTATCCTGCGTATCTAATGTTTGTGGTGCCTGTCTGTCATCTTTGGAATATCTAATGTCACTTTCCTGGGAAATAAAAAACAGAGCTCAAGATCATGTCCCCAGCATGGGCTCACATCTGATTTCTTTACAGTTTTGGTATTTAAATGGATGTAGAAGAATGATGCAGAAATGCAACTGAAGATGCTTGACTATGCTTTCTAATTAAATCTGCCTGATACGCTCATCCCTCGACACCCCGATTCTTGACTATTGGTCCACCGCTTTCTGATAATAATACTGTTTTCCAGAAATTCACATCTTCTTACTGTACAAAATACTTTTATATTTTTTTGGCTGATTCTCTGTGCATTACTTTTTCAACCAAAACCTATTATTTTAGAGCTAAGAATTACCAAAGTATAACCATTTGTGAGGTTTATGCCTACAAAATACCAAAGAGACTGACAAATTGGATCAAAACTAATGGGTTCTATAAAGCTCTGTCTTCTCCAACTGCACCACATGATGTTTAAGGTACACATGAGGGGGTGCTCAGACATTGTACTTAGGTCCCTTGGGACAAGATACCCAAAATCCTCCACTAAGTTCCTGATGAAAGGGCATCCCTTGAACTGAAGAGTTTGAAGCACACAGGAAGATCTCTTGGAAGAAATGGAAAGTAGGCAGGAGAAAAATAAGAAGCCTTTTAGAAGCACATTGTACAAAATCTGAATCCTTTCTACCAGGTGATAATTGTTTCCCTTTTCACTAAATTAAATTTCTGATGCTCATTCTTGTCATTTATCTAAATTGTTTATTAAGGATGAATTCATGTCTTTACATAGATTAATAATGTAGGTAAACCACTTGGCTCAATATTAACCTATTAATATATGATGTATTTGTCATTGATGATTAGTACAAGAATTTATTTGCAGGTTCACTTGTTAGCTTCATGCTATGACTTTGATCCTGTAATCCTTTCACTATTTTGTCCTTGAGGAGGTCTCTGAAGTCAGAACCAGGTGCTGCCTTGACCTTTTCAAATGGTGGATTTACTTTCTGTTAAGCTTTTCCCTCCCAGGGCTGTAAGAAGTTTAATATCGTTAATTCTGTTTTCTTCTACTGACGGATGTTCCTATCCACATACACTATCTCAGTGTCCCATGACCAAGTAGGGTTCTTTTTCACCTTTACCAGCCTGAGGCTAATTTGTTACTTGTCCTCAGTGTCTTCTCATTCACAGTCACTTTTCCTGATTTGTACACATATCTGGCCCTGCAACATCTCAGTCATCAAACCCTGAACTCTATCTGATCTTTTCTCCTGATCTCTTCCAAGATCTCCACTTCAGTCTTCTTTCAGAGGATCTTGGCCTTCATATCATTTCACTTCACTCATTTGGTAACATGATGTAAGCCTCTACACTGGTGACTGTGACACACCCAACTTCCTTCTTACTCACTCAGCAAAGTTGCCCCAACATTCCCAGGAATATTGCATCTTCTTAGTGCAGCCTCTGTAACTTGGCCACTCTAAAGTTCAGTTAATCATTGTAGGAACTCGCATACATGGCCTTTTATTTTCTTCCCATCATTTACTGTATTTGCTCCATAATAGTAATACTCTGGCTTAGCTAAATTCACCTTTCTGCTGTACTACTATTTGCATTGCTATTTTGTTTATAATTTCTGCTATATTGTGTTCATAAATGAATTTATCTAACTAGGGGTCACTTAGGAAGTCACCTGCAATTTTCTGTCCCCAGAGTCTTTGCTATCCCCTAGTCTGACCTGCCAGGTTTCTCAACTTTGCTATTAATGACTATTTGAACTGGAAAATATTGGTTGTAGGATGGGAGGATTCTTGGTACTATCTCTGACCACTATCTACTAAATACCAATCATTTTCTCTTCTAGCAGTACCATCAAAAAAAGTCACCAGTGTCCCTAGGTGGGTGCACTCCACTCTCTCTCTTGTGGAAAATGACAGTTCCAGAGGAATTTCTGTCAAACTTACAGAATCTAATGCTTGCTTCTATCCTCTCAGATAGTTTTAAAGATAACTAAGCACAAAGTTCTAATACTTTACTCTCCTTTTTGCTTTTATTTTTGAAAATTTTATTTATTTATTCATGTTATATCCCAATATCTTCGCGGTATTCCCTCATGTAGATCCTCTCCCATTCCTCCCCGACTTCTTCTCTCAGAAGGCTGATCCCCCATCTGTATATCAACCTCTTATCTCCTGGCACATCAAGGATGCCGGAGTAGGTGCATCCTCTCTAACTGAAGCCAGACAAGGCAGCTCAGTTAGGGGAATGGAATCTACAGACAGGCAGGCAACAGATACAGGGACAGCCATCAGTCCAGTTGTTGAGGGACCTGCCCCCCCCCAAAAGCTGCACATTTGCTATATATGTGTTCAATGTCCTAGGTCCAGATCCTTCTCAAACTTTGGTTGTTGGTTCAGTCTCTGACAGTTCCAAGAGTCCAGTTTAGTTGACACTGTTGGTCTTCCTGTAGAGCCCTTCTCCTCTTGAGGTCCTCAATCCTTCTCTCAATTCTTCCATAACACTTCATGAGTTCCATCTAATGCTTACTTGTGGGTATCTGCATCTCTTTCCATTGACTATTGGCTGGAACATCTCAGAGGATAATTATGCTAGGCTCCTGTCAAGCACAGCAGAATATCATTAATAGTGTCAAGATTCGTTCTTTCCCAAGTGATAGGTCTCAATTGGGGCAGTCATTGGTTGGTCATTCCCTTTGTATCTTCTTCATCTTTGTCCTTGAACATCTTGTAAGCAGGACATGGTTGGATTGAAGGTTTTATGGGTGAGTGCTGTCTTTATCCCTACACTAGGAGTCCTGTTTGGCTACAGAAAGTGACCACTTCATGGTCAGTATACACCTCTGCTAAAAGTCTTAACTAGAGTGTCGTCCATAGACACCCTGGGCCTCCCTCACATACTAGGTCTCTGTTATTGCCTATTTTAAATTCTATATTTTTTAATATTGAAGATTTGACTCAAGGATTTGTTCGTGCTAGATAAGTCCTCTGACACTGAGTCAAACACAGGTATTTTTACATTTATTTTTATAAACATATATCTCTTTCAAGTTAAAGAAGAACAAAAAGTTAAGTGTTCTCTTGATTGTGGGCTTATCTTCAAATAATTATTCAATGTTTTTCTTTTGAAGATACCCAAACAAAGCAAATGAGAAAACTGGGGTGGAGCGTGGTAGTATGGGGTGAAGGGTGTGGGTGGGAGAAGAAACCCATAGATAATTATGTACCAGTTTTAATCATGTATACATAAAAGAGATTTAAACCATTAGTATTCACTTCACAGAAATTGTTTAAACAAAATGTTTTTGTGTGTAAAATTAGAAAGAAATTCTGTTGGGGTAATATTGAGGTCAGTGGTGATTGAAAAACCAAATCTATTCTTAGTAAAACTACACAGATTAATTCTTTTACACATAGCTCATCCCTAAGATGAAACTTTCCCTTTTTCCTTAAAATGCAGGGTTATAGGGATGACAAAGCTTGCCATAATATTTGAGTTTGCTACCATGGCTTGATGATCTTTCTTTGAAACAAAAGCTTTTGGAAGAAATGCAATGCAAATTGCT
Source organism: Apodemus sylvaticus (assembly GCF_947179515.1). Classification (NCBI taxonomy): domain Eukaryota; kingdom Metazoa; phylum Chordata; class Mammalia; order Rodentia; family Muridae; genus Apodemus; species Apodemus sylvaticus. The sequence continues at coordinate 4,406,404 of NC_067475.1, forward strand.
TGTGATGCCTATTTCATGTGCTCTCTCCAACCCCTCTCCATGCTTTCCACCCACTGATATTACCTGTTTTCCCTTGGAGATGTGTGTGGTCTACTGTCGATGAGTCCTTCTCAGTTCCCTTCTGGTATGTTCAGCATACCAGTAAAGAATCTTATTTTCTGTCCAGACTTTCTTTACACAGTATCAGCTTTCATTAAACCAATTCAGTAGGATGTAGTTTCATTTCCTCTGCTTTTGCCTGGCATTCTGCACGGTAGCTTGTTCTCATTCCCCTAACAACTAAAAAGAGTAGACTCTGGAGCTTGTTACTTGTTCTTATCCTTTTGTCTGCCTTCCTATTTTCATTACCATCAATAAATTATTGTCTTCTTAATGCCTTTACCCGAAACAGTTTCTCCCTAATGTCAGATATAAACAAGTCTAGGTACCCATGGATTTCTGTCTGTTTGAATTAATATTATTAATTTTTACTTGATGTAGATTCACATTTTTTTTTGTAGATTCACATTATAATGCTTAGGCTGGCCTCACAGTTTTGGACCCAAGAAATCCTCCTTTATTTCAGTCTCCAACAGAGTTGAAATCACAGTGGACACCAGCACATGTAGATTCTCTCTTTTCTTGATATCTCTGCTTCAAAAATTGATCCACATCCTGAATTTATCATCTCTAAAACCAAACTTATTGACACCTTTCTTCTCACTGAAGAAGCTGAGGAAAAAATAAGTAACTTTTCCTTTCCACTGTACTTGGCAATGTCAAAATACCCAGCATAGGTTCAAACCACTGTGACTTTTACTTCCTCAGTTAGTCTGAGTTAGTAGGACCTGTAGGTTTTTCAGCACTACCTTTCTCTGCAATATCCACTTATTGAGCTATATTAAACAACATTCTTCTTTATCACCAATGTATTCTACACCTTTCCTTTTGAAAGTATTAGTCATGCTATCTGTTTCCTAGGAACTTGGAATGGAGACAGCTACAAATGCTTGGAATGTGCAGCCCCCACATGGTTTATATAATCCCAGTTTCTATCCTACACTTTGATTTCTATCCCTGTTTGCACATTTCCTTGCAGCAAAAGTCTTGGCTTATGAAATGCAAAATTACCAGGTGGAATTACCTGGGATGAGAATAAAGAAAAAGCTTGAGGTGGCAATATTTCTTGTTTGGCCTGTGACTTGAGACTGTTTTATTATATACATGATCTACTCACTTATCTCAGGAATTAAATGATAAAGATTCAGGAACAGAACTGTAGACAATATCCACCAACATATAGCATAGCTTATATACATCATATCTTTCTTATGCATATATAAGATGACCTTTCTTATACAAGCACATACATTGGGAATTTTATGGCCTGAGTGTACATTGGTGAAAATATTACTTATAAAATCTATTTTACTCTGCCCCATTGAGTCCTCATCAGAAACAAATCTGTTATTTTTCTAAACATCTAACCTCTTATCCTTTATCTCTCAGATCACAAAAATTCTCTATTTTCCAATTCCATTAACAACACAAAAATTCTTGTAAGCGTTCCACAAGCAACATCTGTTAAATCCACCAAAACTGTCACAATTTTGGTCATGTACTCTGTCTTTCCCTTGTTTTACTAAATAAATTGTCCACATTCCTCAAGAGCAATAATTGTGATTTGCCAGTGGTCAGTGAAAACCATCCTTTCTTTGTTCCTCAAGAATGGAGGCATCTCCCTTTCACCCTTCCTGGTATAATCATGCTTCCAGTCTTTAGAGGCGCACAAAGACTGCAGCTCTTCCAAAGACAAATATTTGTATCTAACATGGCAGATGAGTTACCCAGCAGTTCTCTGATTTTTCCTGCTAATGAAGCCATTGAGGAAGGTGCCTGCCATTGAAGTCGTTCCTTAGAAGAATTCCTCTTATAATTCCACTGTTCTGTATTCAATCTTTATACACAGTATAAGTACACATGGACATAATCAATGAATGAGTGGGTAATAATATATTTGTAATAATATTGTGAATGAATCAAGCTTCCATTTAAAACAACAGATAAACTACCATTTACTCAGAAAGTAACATAGAAAGAAACAAAATGAGGATGATCAAGGGGCCAAATTCACATAAAACAAAACAAAAACAAACTGAAACACTACAGACAGGTTAGAATAACCTAACAAGCTTTCAGGGACAGAGACGGAAAGTTAAATCTGGTGCAACCAAATGAATGACTATCTATGACTCATAATTCATACTGGAGGTGGTGCAGTTGCTAGGGCCCACCTCCCCAATGTATTACAGTCAGGACTCTGCTCTGAGTGATATTATCTGATCTACTAATCTTGAGCTGCTCATCTACATTATTGTATGTGTAACTTTACTTTGTTTCTTATAACCCAATGTGCAGGTTTTATGCACTGTAAACTCATCAAGGATGAGTTCACTTTCCTTACTTTGCAATGAAATTCAGATGTTTAAATTAAACTTTTGTTTTTATTGACATAGTCTCTGTTTATTTTTTAAAAATTTAATTTTAATTTTTATGTTTATGTTTATATCCATGTGTCATTATGTAGGTATGACACATGTACAAGGGGTTCCAGAGGAGGCAAGAAGTTAAAGGATTTCCTGAAGCTGAAGTTACAGGTGATTGTAAGCTGCCATGTGTGTTCTGAGAATGAAACATGAGTCCTCTTCAACCAGCAAACCCTTGACCACTGAGCCATCTTTGCAAGTCTTAGCCACTTATTTTTAAAATGTAATACCTATTATTCATTAAAACTCATCTTTATAGCACCTACTGTTGCCATGGCTCCATGGTGGGCTTACATTTACATCATCAATATTACCCATCCAACATTAGGCAAGAGAAGGAAGGCATGGTTCTTACTTTGTAATGAATCCTTAAGTCTACTCTATAATCAAAACAACTTATTTCCTTAGTTCTGTTGTCTTCCTAGAAAGCCAAAGGTGTACCAAGGTGAGAGAGTAACTGTCTACCTCCTCCCCATTTGGGTTGGGCTGCTTTCCTTTGATATTTTATTTTATTTTATTATTTTATGAGTGTGTGTCTCACCCTGTTTGTTTGTTTGTTTGTTTGTTGTTTTTTTTGGTTTGGGTTTTTTTGTATATAAATATTTTATTGGTTATTTTCTATATTTACATTTCAAATGTTATCCAATTTCCTCCTTTCCCCTCCAAAACCTCCCTATCCCATCCCCCCTCCACGTACTCACTATCCCACTCACTCCTACTTCCCTCTCCAGGTATTTCCCTACACTGGGGCATCAAGCCTTCACAGAACCAAGGGCCTCTCCTCTCATTGATGTCCTACAAGGCCATTCTCTGTTACATATGCAGCTGGAGCAATGGGTCTTTTTATGTACTCTTTGGTTAGTAGTTTAGTCCCTGGGAGCTCCGGGGTACTAATTGATTCATATTGTTGTTCCTCTTATGGGGCTGCAAACCCCTTCAGTTCCTTGGGTCCTTTCTCTAGCTCCTCCATTGGGGACCCTGTACTTAATCCAATGGATAGTTGTGAGCATCCACTTCTGTTTTTGTCAAACACTGGCAGAGCCTCTCAGGAGACAGGTACATCAGGCTCCTATCAGCAAGCACTTGTTGGCATCCACAATAGTGTCTGGGTTTGGTAACTGTATGTGTGGTGGATCCCTATGTGGGGCTGTCTGGATGGTCTTTCCTTCAGTCTCTGCTCCGTTCTTTGCCTCTGTATCTCCTCCTATGGGTATCTTGATCCCCCTTGTAAGAAGGACCCTAGTATCCACACTTTGGTCTTCTTTCTTCTTGACCTTAATGTGATCTGTGAGTTGTATCTTGGTTATTCCAAGCTTTTGCATTTATATGTACTTACCAGCAAATGCATACCATTTGTGTTCTTTTGTGATTGGGTTACCTCATTCAGGATGATATTTTCTAGTTCCATCCATTTGCCTAGGAATTTCATAAATTCATTGTTTTTGATATCTGAGTAGAACTCCTTTGTGTAAATGCACCACATTTTCTTGTCCATTCCTCTGTTGCAGGACATCTGGGTTCCTTCCAGCTTCTGGCTATTATAAAGAAGGCTGCTATGAACATAGTGGAGCATGTGTCCTTATAACATGTTAGAGTATCTTCTGGGTCTATGCCTAGGAGTGGTATAGCTGGGTCCTCTGGTAGTAATATGTATAATTTTCTGAGGAAACACCAGACTGATTTCCAGAGTGGTTGTACTAGCTTGTAATCCCACCAGAAATAGAGGAGTGTTTCTTTTTCTCTACATCCTCACCAGCATCTGCTGTTACCTTTGATATTTTAGAATCAGCAATTTTACTTCAGAAGAAATTAAAAGCAGCACCTTACTCCTAGTTTTGAGACATTGACTCACATCATAACACTATTCAGTGTTATGTGAAACAGATTTTTAATTCTGTTACCTTCATATTCTCCCTGTATCCTCAGTGTATTTTTGCTGTCTATGAGATGATAGCAAATAAAACACATCCATGATGATTCATTCATTTTATCTGTCACTGATCAGGCATATAAAATAGAGGAATATACAAATTAAGCCTTCTGAAATAAATGGAAATTGAGATTACTATTCACTTATTGTTTTCAGACTATATGAGAAGAATCAACATAAAATTAAAGGTCAGCTCCCAATTTATCACTTGTGGGCTCTTCTCTTTTCTTTTTCCTTTACAGTCAGCTGTTGGCCTTCCAGTTTAAACTACTACTTAATGAATTGAGTTTGAGTATGAACTATAAGCTGTTTATGTCTTAAATATTTGGAGCAAATTCAGACGGTTAACATGGGATAAGAAACAAAAAAATTAATACTTGCAGCAAAATTTATTTGTTTATTATCCCTCTAGGAAGCAACAAGTTAATATTTTAAATGCATATACTTGGATATTCTCTCTCTCAGTCTCTCTCTCTCTTTCTCTCTGTGTGTGCACACAGGTGAGCATGTATGTGTATGTGTGTGTGTGAGTGTATGTGTGATTTTATGTGGGTATTACTATCGGGATATAAATGTGAACACTTTTTGTAGCAAAAAAAGAAAAAAGAAACAGGGAAAACATTTGTATGCAGCAAAATTCATTACCCAATTCTTCAGCTACATCTGAAGTTCTTGCCGAGTCAGCTATTAACAGGGACTGGTGCTAATTCTTAGCATTCTAAGGATTTCATCAGTTTGTTTGAATTCGCAGCCCTGTGACTGACCCAGAAATGTTTTCTATGTCTTTCTTTCTTCCTTCCTTTCTTTCTCTCTTACTCTTACTCTCTCTCTCTTTTTCTATTTTCGCTCTGTACCCCATTTATCTATCTATCTATCTATCTATTCTTATTATTATAATTATTATTATCAATTAATTTATTTACTTTACAACCTGCTCACTGTCCCCTCCTTGTCACCCCCTCCCACAATCCTTCAGCCCTGCTTCCTGTTCTCCTCTGAGTGGGTGGGGGCCTCCTGGGTAACCGCTCATCCTGGCACATCAAGTCATTAAGCGGCTAGGCACTTTCTCTCACACCGAGGCCAGACAAGGTAGCCCAGGTAGAACATATACCAAGGACAGTCAACAGCTTCTGGGGAAGCCTTTTGCTCCAGTTGTTTGGGAGCCACATGAAGACCAAGCCCCAAATCTGCTACATATGTGCAGGTAGGCCTATGCCCAGCAAGTGCATGTTCTTTGGTTGCTGTTTCACTCTCTGAGAGTCCCAGGGGTCCACAATAGTTGACTGTTGTTCTTCCTGTGGAAGGGGAGTTCCTATCACCTTTGGGCCCAGAATCCTTCTTCCTGTTGCTTAGGTAATCCATTCCCAAAAGGACATGCGTAGCATGTACTCACTTATAACTGAATATCAACCATAAAATATAGGATATCCATGCTACACTCCACAAACCCAAAGCAGCTAAACAAGAAGTCCTAGCAGAGAATGCTTGGATCTCACTTAGAAGGGGAATGTAAATAAATAAAACAATTAAAAATTTTAAAAAGAAGTGGAAATAAAATAGGCATAAGAGGCAGCTGGAGGGAGGGATTTCGGTTGGAGTGGGAATGGGGAGGTGAATGAGGTGTTCAGGGTCAGGTGTGGGGAGGAACAGGAGAGATGGCCAGAGGGCCATGCTAATGAATGGAAATCTGCCACAGGATGGAGAGGTGTGCGTGTGGGTGGGGAGCATTTTCAGGAGAGAAAGAGACCTTGGAGGTACACAAAAATCATTAGGGGTGGCCTTAGATGTGAATCACAGCACTGAGGATGTGGATGCAGCCTGGGAACTCTTATGCTATGTGTTTCTTTACAAAGAACTGAAACTGCACCACCAAGGGTCAGAAGAGTGATGTTTTGTGGTACACTGCTTAACAATTAACTATAGATCATTGCATAGATCACACATGTGAATGAAAACAGATAAATTAGACTTGAAGACAATGTTCTATCTACTGGTATCATAATCCAGGATTTGAGAGCTTAGAGCACACAGGAGTTATTTCATAGAAAAATCATTATTTTATAGATTTAGCTTCTAAACTCACCAAGAAGAAGTGATTGAATCTGGTCCCACAGTGAGTTTTGAGTGGTCTGTGCACTGTGATATGATCTTGCTGTGAGCCTCACTGGGATGCTGGTGGATGGTGAGATGTCCATTCTTATTCTAAAGGTCTTTGTTAAACATCTTTTAAGTTTCAGTGCATCCATATACCATCAACATAGTGTCTGCTTAATACTTTCCAGCCCTACTGTAAATGGGGTGACAGGGGGCATGCAGGTAACCATGCTGGAAGTCGAACATACCTGGAGACATTTCCCAGGCTTCAAAATTCATGGGTTTCGTTCATTTAAGAAATATTGTATGTTGTTACTTATTCTATTTTTTCTGTGTCTAAAACTCAGAAAAAAATAAGCTAATTCATTTACTTTATATTACAAAAATACCAACAGTGTCAACGAACCTGGACCCCTGAGATCCCTCAGACACCAAATCAACAACCAGGCAGCATACACAAGCTGGTCTGAGGCTCCCGACACGTATACTGCCTGCTCTAGCCATAATGAGAAAAGATGTCCCTAAACCTTAAGTGACTCGAGGCCTCAGGGAATGGGGAGGCCTGGCAGGGTGTGTGTGTGTGTGTGTGTGTGTGTGTGTGTGTGTGTGTGTGTAGGTGTGTGGATATCCTCCTGGAGATGGGGGAGGAGGAATGGGATGAGAAACTATCAAAGGAGCGACCATGAAGGGGGATAAAAACTGGACTGGATAAAAGATTTTATGGAAAATAAATAAAGAATAAATATACACATGTATATTAGTTTAATCATAAACCATGCATAGCATTTTCATAGACTTCCACAGGTATACTTTTTTATTAAGAAATTTCCTTTTGTAGCACTCAGTTCTCTACATATTTTATTCAAGTTTTTTCACATGTATTCATATTTTTAAATCACCACACAGGAGTATATAAGTAGTTACTAATGAAACATTATAAATAATAAGGAGCTAGGGATGGCTTTTGGACACCCAAGGCTGATCTGATTGTCAGTGAATATTAAGCACCCCTTTCACAGTCTCAGGTTATCATAAGGAAGGGAGGTTGCAGTGAACTCTCTCTACTTTCTGACCCTGATACTCATAATGAACTGTTACAAAATGAAGCTTTTGGAGTTAGGGCATGCAATGACATAATTGAAACTGGGGTATCCACTCTGATTTTGGGGCCTGTATTGTTTGAAAAAATATCAAGGGTCTAACAGATTCATATTCATGCATAGACAAGAGCCCTTCAATTGCACTAGATGTCACAGCATCCATGCAGATGCTCTCCTTGACTGATTTAGAGAAATAAAAGTTTAAAAGTATGCTCTAATGTTAGCTTATAAACCTGTTCTTAATGGCCCAGCAATCTATATGTCAGTCACTAATGACAGAAAACTTTGCTTCTGTGGTCCAAGGTACTAGGTTAACCACAGTGGTCATAAGAAGATGTTTAATGCTAGTTTGAAGCCTGTTACCATTACTCAGCAAATTAATTCTGCTATTATGCTAATGATTCAGGAGTATAGACACAGATAAGAATTTTCTACAAGTCTAAGATTTCAAGGGCAATGGATCAGACTGACTGTATTTTGTGTTTTCTATATGTCCTACATATGTAAATCATTAGGATATAATAATTCCTTGGTGAGACTTGGGAGTAAGAAAAGACTCTCTTAAAGATCCTAACCAGACCAAGGAAACCACCACTTTCTTCCTATTCCTCGTTTTTCTTCTGTGGCAGTCAGCTTACTTAAACCATTTTTTAGGCTCACCATTATGCTCAATAAGAACTCTTTAAGATATAGATTGTTGAAAATCAAAGAAACATTTCAAAAAACAGCTGTGCTCTAATAGAAGGCTGATTGATTTATGATTCTCTTTAACAAAACTAAGTAGTGCATCTTATCTCCAGCTCAACTGAAAATGCTTTACTTCTAACACCAACTTGGCATTTATCTAATGACCCTAATGAAACCAAATGCTACATGTTAATATTTCTGTAGAAATGGACAGTCCTTAGAAAAGTAAACAGAATTTTACTTAACTTGGAAGAAACAAGTTTTTGGAGGTTTCCTCTGTGGTTTAAGATAATTGAGGCCTATCGCGTCCAAGTTACTGTCTTTGCAGTTTGTAGAAGCAGCATGCATTTTAAAAGTACTGAGACAGAAGGGTAGTTTCCATATTGTAGGATGACCCTTTTCCATCCAGTGTATGTTTTCCTTGTATCCAAATTACTTCCTTTTGAATCAAATTTATATTAAATCACATTTCTTTTGCTAGTTTCAAAGTTCCTGCATCACAATTTCCTTCAATGGATGGTGGTCAGAAATGCACATTCACCAATGGAAAAACTGTTTTATTTCATCTGAATTAAAAAAAATAATTCATTTATAAGACTTAGCTATGGACTGGAAGCACAAAAATAAGTTTTTTGGATTATTTTCTATTATGCAAAACATATACATTATAGTTTTGAAGATGGATAAAGTGATTTTCAAGAGTTCTTTCCTTAGGAGCTGGGGAGATGGCTCATTGGTTAAGAACATTTACAGCCACATGGTGACTGACAGCTGACTGTTACTACAGTTGTAAAATACAGGATATCCTCTTGTGGACTCCATTGGCACCAAACAAGGAACATGCACATGCACACACACACACACACACACACATATGCAGGCAAAACACATACACATAAAAAATAAATCTTAGACAAACAATGCAAATTCTGTACTTTCTTGGTTATGCCTCTAACCATGATGACTGCTATGCTTACTGTAGATATTTCAAATTCTTTTGAGTTGTGAATTTTCACATTAATGTGATAATAGTCAACTTTTGTTGAAACTCATTTGTCACAATGATTTATAGAAAACTGATTATTACTCGTGTGATACCTTGTTTTAACCTTTCTTCCAAGAAAATCATTAATACAGTGTGACTTAGTATGTAAAATGCTAGTGAGCCCATTTCAGCTTTGCATACTAAAGATTTTCCTAATTTAAAAATAATATTGTGTTATCTGCCATGGATATTCCTGTGTCTCTTAGATAAGCCTGTGTCAGGATCACACAGGTCAAACATATTTTGCAGAGATGACAATGACAAACATTGAGAGTCTATATGTCTTCTGTTTTCTAGCCATTACTTCTGGATATGTGGTTGAATGAATCTGTAGCAAACTGCAGTGATATACACAGATACACACACACACACACACACACACACACACACATATATATATATGTGTGTGTGTGTGTGTGTGTGTGTGTGTGTGTGTGATATGTGTGTATATGAGTATGTGTGTGTGTGTGATATGTGTGTGTGATATGTGTATGTGTGTGTGTGTGTTTGTTTGTGTGTGTGTGTGTTTACCAAGCTTACACACATATCCTTTGCCTAGATGGTTTCACTATCCCAGGGGCATGGATTCTCATGCTTGATTTACCTTTCTCTCATCACACAAGCACAAAGACATGCCCTGGGTCACAGGGTAAGGCAAATACTTTTTTTTAGCTCATATGATTACAGTTTGTTACAAATTCAATATAGAGTATTATAGAGTATCTGACAAGATCCTATGCATGGGGTAGCTTTGAACAATGCTCTGTGCCATACAGACAGGGCTTCTTCTCATTATGCACTCTTAAGTGAATTGGAAAATCTTCATGGGCATATTTTGCATACTTACATAAGCACTACCATGTCTCTAGGAGTTCATAGGTTTCTGGTAAGTTCTCTCAGCTTTGTCATCTTGGTGTGTGTGTTCACAGTCTTACACGTTTATGGTTTTATTATGCAAAGCACATTATGTCGCTCAAGTGTGGCAGGGATTTCTTGTGTAGATTTGACATTCATGGGTATGACATGCAAAGATACTTCCCATCTCCATCTTGTCTTGTACTCTGCCAGTTAGAGCAGGCAGGAACATACTCACTCAACTGTGCTACTGCTTCATATCTCATGATTTCTATCTGCTCTTGATGAATTTCAACCACTGAAGTCCTCATTTTCTCTTGTAAAAATGGGGCAAATATATGACTGTGGTACAGATTAAAATGAGATGGCATACATTAGATGTTTGCTAGACCTTTATGTATATTTCTGCCTCAAATCACAAACATTTATAAATGAATATATTTTAACTACCAAACTCATACTTCTAATATATATATTTGGAAACCATGTCAACAAGTTGATGGACTCTTTGATAATGTGTGTAAGATTTAGAAACTGTTTTAACTCCCATAAAATTTCACAGAATATCTTATTCAAGCTGAATGCAGTTTTATAGATAAGTTATGGTTTAATAATTTTGTTTGTTTGATTGGTATATTTGCAAATACATTCATACATATATACACACACACATATATATCTTTATTATATATCCTTATTTATAAAATAAAGAAACAAAATCTTTATTAAACATTTAACATTTTTAACAGAGGTTCAGCTATTACTGAAACTGGAAATTTCTAAACTTAAATTGGGGCAAATGGCTAGGACGCAGAGTAATGCCATCACTGCCCACTGGGAATGCAGACTAAGTCCACTCAGTCGGAGGACCATGTAGGGTCGACTCTTTTTAGATGTTGTAATCAGAGAGGTTGCAGCCATCTTCCAGCTGCTTGCCTGCAAAGATGAGCCTCTGCTGGTCAGGTGGGATGCCCTCTTTATCCTGGATCTTGGCCTGCAAATTCTTGCTGGTGTCACTGGACTCTGCCTCCAGGGTGATGGTCTTGCTGGTCAGGTCAGGTTCTTCATGAAGATTTGCATTTTGAACTGTTAACAAATGTGATGAAGTCACAAACAGCCCAGCACATTGAAAGACCGTCATGGAATGACCACCAACCCAGACGAAGCCTCTCGTAAATATGTTTTGATGAAGAATTTATTTAACTGTTAATTGCTGCTCTTTGAAAATTCTCTGTCTCTCCCCATCTTTCCACCTCTCTGTATACTATAATGAATAGTAACTAATAACATGATTCACAAAATGAAAACACCTAGACTCACCAAATTAAATTTATTCACTATTCATGTTTCTTTGGACAGGGGTGACAGACTTGAGAAAGTGGTATCTGTCTGCTTCTTTCTCCATGCATCCATTTATTTTTATTTGTTCCATCTCATTCTATTGGGGAAAAAGTCAACATTTTCCCAGACCTCAAACAATGTACAGCTTATATTCCGTGTTACTGGTTTACTCATTGATTCCTTTCAAATTATATCTCTGGGAACTATTTCACCTCTTCTACAACCCCCAAATTATTCCATCTTCCTTTCAATATACAGTGCTCACATTTCTGCCTGATTCACATATGTGCTATTTTGAATTGCTTCTAACCCCATCTAATTTCAGTTTGAAGCATGCATAGCCACTTCTTACATTACTATGAAGTCCTCAGTATCAGAAGGTGAGGTGCACATTTTTCAGTTTACAGGAAAAAAAAATGATCACTTATTTGTGGTTCATTGTAATAGTATAGGCTAAACATGAAGATGTATCCATTATTGTCCTAGCTAGTGGTACTAATAATATTTGTTTTAGAAATTGAAATATAGAATCAATGATTTTTGAAACTAATTTTCCAGCACTGAAGTTGGCCAATGAATACTAGCTTTTACATTTTAGTAGACTAGGGGAAATGGAAATATGTGGCCAGTGCATGGCCTCACAAATGTAGCCCAACTAGAAGATTGTTCTTCTCTGGAAACTCCTGAAGATATACTTTCAACCATTATTGAAACACGGGTGACTTTTCTTACAAGATGCTTTTTGCCATCAGAGCCTTCTCATTTATTTCATCCAGGATATACTTCACAAACTGTAGCTTGCATTTCTCTACCTGTACTTTTCTGCAGCTAGTGAATTCTCCAAGGAATCTCTCTCCATGGAGACTAAACCAGTCAGCCCAACTATAGGCTCTTCTCAAGATCCTGTTTGCAAGTAATGATTCGGATAAACTGGAGATTGGTTCCCTTTCCTGAATCTCTGGCAGCTGGAATAATTCTCCAAAGACTCCTCTTTGGAGCAAACAGATGGTCTGCAGACACATGCTTTCCTTGGGATTGTACCAGCTTTGAATAATTTAAACTTCCAAATCTCTATAAAACGACTGTATTCCCTTTTCCCAGTACAATTTTTCTCCTCCTTTTACCTCAGAAATTCCATCTCTCTATTTTAACATGTGGCTGCGACTTTGCTGTTTTGTGAGGGGCTTCATTGTTGTGTCTCCCGCTGCTCTGTCACAATTTTAGATAAGTACAGCTTTAGAAAAACTAAGATGCTTTGAGAGACTCCTGTGCTGGTGACTTTCCTGCTTACCATTTGCAAAGCACTTTGTATACATAAACAGCACATTAGCCAAGTGAAGCTGTTATCACAGCTCCTGTTGGGTCACACGTGGTTCTTGCTTTAGAATCGCCTTAAATAGGTTTACAGAATTTTATCGTTGCATTATGAAGCACTCAATAATATGTACAAACTTTGGTGATGGTTTCTCTGCCAGTCTGCTTCAGAAGGAGCCAGTCCCTGCTCTGCTGAGGATTCACTACTTTTTCCTGGGGAAACACAACAAAAAGGTCATGTGCAGAGTGGTTTTCACAGGATTTGACCTTTTCTTTCCAAATCTGAACTTTTTCCATCTTCAAATTAAGGAGATTGTCCAAACATAGTTCAAACATTTCTATGTAATCCTGTGAACTGAAAGTGTGTGCCTTATTCTGCTTGTACAGAGACACAAACAACTTCAGCTCATACTGAAAACAAAAAATTCTGAAATTTCAGGCACTAAATCCATGACTCAGTTCTAGAGGAGATTCTGGGCTGTGCTCAGATTTATTGGCACCCTCTTCTTTCTCAAGGATGGCTGAGGTACAAGAATAAAGACAACAGAGCTGTGTGTATGTGAGCTATCAAGACTGTAATCAACCTTCAGTAAGATAGCCATCTCATCTGAGGAGATGAAAAACAGTGCTCTCTACAGTGTTCAATTAGCTTTTACCAAGTGATTTTCACATTGTCTTTTGTTTCAGTCATCTCTTATAAAGATGATTTTACCTTTGATCATACTATGAAAGCAGAAGCTGAAGGCCCAGAGAGACTTTGTCTTAAGTAGATTCACCCAGAAATGGGAGCCAGGGAAAAGCTCAGGGAAAATACAGCACCAGATTCTATATTTTCTCATGTATAAAGAACAAAGTACATACCAGATTATTTTCTGAACAGCCAGATATATTTCATCATGGATACTATTTATATTATGTTCTTATTAATTTAAGAAATAAGATATAAAAGTCATTATTCTTTTGTTATGTATGTATAAAGTTTGGAAAACTGAAACTCAGGGAAGTGAACAAGACTATGAAAATGCATGTGTTTGACAGGATACTTGCATATAGAATCTGATGATGACAATGCAGAACAATAACCAATAATCAATAACATTACAAACCACTCATCTCATGCTTTTCAACTATCTGTGGATATAATATGACATTCATCCCTTGCAAAGTTCATTTACAAACCAGCAAATTTCCAAGGCTGGAATGTTATCCATGCATTTCATCCAAGTAGTCATTTTCTACCTTCATTCCATTTCCCTATGAAGGCAGGGAAGTCACTCTTTGTCAATGTGACACAAGTCATGGTGTTCTGAGAGGAGGGAACCTCACTTGATAACCTCCCTTCAGGATATCAGGCTGTAGTCAAGCCTGTGGAGTATTTTATTCACAGGTGATTAATGTTGGAGTGCCCAGTTCAGTGTGGTCAAGGCCATTCCTGGGCAGCTGGCACTGATTTGTATAAGAAGGCAGATTTAGCAAGCTACAAGGAGCAAGCCAGTAAGCAGCACCCCTCTATGGACTCTGCATCAGCTCCTGCCTCAAGTTTCCTGCCTGAGTTCATGCCCTGACTTCCACACAACTCCAAAGGCAGTGTGGTCAGAGTATAAGCTGAAATGAACTGTTTTTCTCCAAATGACTTTTGTTTATGGCTCTTTATTACAGCAATAGAAACTCTAAGACATTCCCATAGCTCACAGAATGGAAGCACATCACTAATTTGTTTCTCATTCCACACATTTCGACATTTGGCCAACTGGCATTTTCTTCTTTGATTTCTTGCTTTCTCAGGAGTTACATATACACAGATTGTTATGGATCAGCAAAAAGCAAATTCTAAATACACCATTTATAGCATTTTCAAGCTTATCCTTTCCCCAAACTCCTCTTAAGCCAGTGTTCAAACCTCTGTTAAGGTCTAAGAAACTCCAACTACATTTTCAAGTATCAGTTTTTATGCTTTCAACTCAGAATTTAAAAAGAAACAAAAATGTGAATCCCAAACAATTTAAATTGTGCAGCAGTTTTGTCCAGGGCCTACTTCATTTAAGAACCTGATCAAGGGGCTTGGGGAGATGGTTCAGGAGCTGAGAGAGATAACTGTGCATGTGTCAGGATCTGAGTTCAACTATCCAAGGCACATGTCAAATGTACCCATAACCTCAGTAGCACAGGTAAGCAAAGAAAACAACCATATAGCTCAATGGTTACCAGCCTACAACCAGGCTCTGCTAGAGACCCTATCTCAGAGGAACAAGGCAGACAGTGGTAGATGAGGACACTTGATGCCTTTAAGCTACTTCATATAACACACACACACACACACACACACACACATACACACATACACATACACACACATACACACACACATGCACACACAGTCATGCATTGAGGTGAACTGTTACAGAAGAATCTTAATAAAATGGACTCTCACAAAGTGCTTTTTTGTCATGTAGGAGCTTTGGTGTGTTGATGACTCTGTCTTTAAGACACACCCATTAAGATGAAAAATATCTCCAATTGTGAAGAGATGGAACCACACGTTGACTCCCTCTGGATATCCTTCCCTTAGTTGGCCTGTCTTATTTGGCCTCAATAGGAGAAGATGTGCTTAGTTCTGCTGCAACTTGATGTGCCAGAGGTCTTAGTGCCCCTGGGGGGTTTCTCTGGGGAGAAGGGAAGGGGCAATGACAGGAGTGTTTTGTGAGGGTGGGACTGGGAAGGAGAAGAGGAAGGGGGTTACGATCCAGCTGTAAAGTAAATAAATAAATAAAGTAATGAAATTAAAAAGATGGAAATTTTTGTTACTGTGTTGTGAAAGGCTCAACAGCTTGTTCCAAGAGTATAACTGAAATCTCCGGCTTTACTTTACACCTAAAGAACTCAATGCCACAGACTAGTGATCATTTTTACCGATTTCCTCCCTTTTTTAAGTTAGAATACCAACTTTCTTTTCTTTTGTTTTTCCTTCTTTCCTCCTTTCTTTCATTTCATTTGTTGTGTTATTTGTTTGTTTGTTTGGTTGGTTGGTTATGACTTCCAATTTGACTTACCTGCTGTCTCCTTGAAGTCATTATTTTAACCTCAGAATTTAAAAGCATTCATCATGACCACTCATGACTCACCTTATTTTTAGGATGGAAATGGAGTGGTAAACCATTTCACATGTGATTTTTCTACCTTCTCCAAAATAAACTTTATTTTGTTCAAAAGGCAGTTAATGATTTTTATTTTTAAATGAGGTTTTATCCCCCATCTTGTAGGCACAGTTGGTAGTGAGAATTGTAGATAAGTCTTCCTTCCATATTTACCACCGAGGCACAGAAGAAGGGCATAACCTCATCAGGAAGTGCCAAGAATGATAATGAGAAGTGCTTGTTGGTCACCATTCATACAAGTGTTCCACTCGATCTAGGATTCATGGAACACCTGGACGCAGTCACCAGCTTGTGGAGTAACAATGGGAAGTCACAGAGCACAATCTCAGCTGACACTAGGAAAAAACTCTTAAAAAACAAAAAAACTACAGTTTCTTTTTTTTTCTTTTAGATATTTTCATCATTTACATTTCAAATGCTATCACCTTTCCTGGTTTATCCTCCAAAAACCTCCTATCCCTTCCCCTGCTCCCCCATCTCACCAACCCACCCACTCCTCTTCCCTGTTGTGGCATTCCTCTATACTGGGGCATCTCCATATCTCTGCAATGTGGGCTATGGTCCTGAGGCAGGGCTGACATTGCAGAGCACGGGCGGGTAAAGCATGTGGACCATTACATGGGCCACAGGCAGGTCACCAAAGATTCTTTTTAAACTTCAGCAGTTTAAATCACTGTGGCTACTGTGTTAAATCTAGACATTTTTCTGCTTTTTTGAAAGGAAGTTTTATTGTCATAGAGACACTGCATTTGTTCACAGATTGCCTGTACTGCTTTTCTGCTTCAACTTCAGAGTAGTCTATTCTAGGCAGAGAAGGTGTTGCTTACAAAGCTTGGATTGTTTAGGATTTTTCACAGATTTCTAAAGGCTCTAGGCTCAAAGAAGTCACTGAAAGATTCGATCCAAAAGATAACATTATCCTCTACCTTTAGAAAGTTGGACAATAGTGCAGAGTGTGACTAAACTCTCTCCGGCAGGTGATCAGGGGTTCATCCTATAGGTTTTCCACCTTTCCCTTTTTATTTTTTTTTGTTCACTCTTCACTAATGCTCCATTGTACTCAGTTATACCTGATATTCAGACTCCTTGCCCAATATCTCAACTTGTAAAACATGAGCCTAAACAATATAAGTGGGAGAAATGCACTGGATTTGAAAGTAACATTACAGAAATTAATTCATCATTATGAGGCATGGCCTGAGGAGCATTCTGACTGGACACATTTTAACTATACTGCATTTACCATTGCTTATTTAGCATAGGTGGCCTGTATGCACCAACTCATGGAGCATCCCCTGTTCTGTATAAAACACTCAAAACATAGCACCATGCATTCTCAGATTCCTTAAAACCCTATGAGTCCCATAAGAATGCAAAACCACTAAATCATGTCGCTTTCTTCCATGTAGTTTCTGAAATGCATTTATTTTGATTAGATATTCTTCTATCCTGAGAGTAGAGATGGTAGACTAATACCATGTGACTGGCGGGCTCAGTTAGTGCCAGCATGTCTTCTTTTCCTCTTGGAAACTGACTTCATGTTGTGATATTTTCAACTTGTGCAAAACCGTCCTGATGAAATCAAGGTATCAGATTGCAATTGTCTCCTTTTTACATTCTCCCACTGTAGTCTGTTGACCTTTTCAGTATTCGAAGCAAGATTTCCAAAGAGCTGCCCACTCCTTTCTCTTCCTATTAAAATGTCCAGTGACTTGTTGCAGGGACTGAGATGACTGGCCAACTGAGATGGAGAATTTTAAAAAGGTCAGCTTGGTTCAACACATCATATGTTTCTTGGGGTTGATAAAGTGTTTTTAATATGCACTTTAACTATTTTTAAATAAATGCCAAACCAATGATTCTATAACAGAATATATCGTACCAATGTCCTTTCTAAACTGGATCTCACTTGTTTTTATGAATTTTGCTCATGATTCTACATAGAGAAGCAGAAAGTATGTAACCAATGTCAAAATGATAAAGTTTCAAGCAGTGGGAGAACTACGTAAAATCATCATGTGTTCAGACACCATATGTACTTCCGAGTCCACTCAGCTACACCAAATCTAAGAATAAACACATAAAACTCACTCACATAAAAGATACAGTGTTTTCTCTTTCTCCAGTGACATTGGAGGACTTTTTTTTAGCATATCTTCAGCCTCAGTGAAGTGACATCCACTTTGCATTATCATAATGGGCATAGGAAACAGGTGTAAGGATGATTTGACAAAGGAAAGAAGTAAACATATTTCAGAGACACAGGAGCATTTCACTGTGTACTTTGGTGAGGAATAAATTTCAAATTCCTTGCACATCCAAAGCCAAACACATTAGAACACAAGATAGCAGTACCACAGGATTGTAACATACACTATTTGCAATATATGTAAATGACACAAATCCCTGGATATAATAATCATGCACAACCATTATCTTCTGCAAGTTATTTTCACCAGGGGACATAGCTTTTGCCTAGATACTCAATGGTACAAACACTAAATTGAATAAAGGGTAGGAATTGTGTACAAGTATATATTTTTTACATGCAGATTGTGAAATTTGTTCAAAGATGTCATGGAAACTAAAAGGAAGAATAACCAAGTGTAGTGTTAACAGAAAACTACACCAGCATACACTAAGTGCAGAAAAATGAAGATATTATATATTTCAATATTTAGAATTTCAATAAAATTGCTTTTAATTATGAGGAAATAAATCAGGAACCTTACACGGGAAACTTAGGAAAATAAATATAGAGAGTGCTTGTTTAAAAACTCTCAACAGTTCAAAATCACAGTCACAAAACCTTTGAATATATGTTTATAAGATCAGTGTGTATGTGTGTGTGCGTGTGTGTGTGTGTGTGTGTGTGTGTGTGTGTATGTGTATACGTGTATGGAAGACTACATGTATAGAATTCTGTTAAGAATAGCTCTTACATAGAAGAGAACTGTTGATATGTGCACAAAATTAACAACTTTATTTCTATATTTAATACTTGGAACTGTATTATGACATAAAGGCAGCATGACAACTCACTAAAAAGCATACTTCTTGAAATATTAACTGTGAAGTCCATGTACTAAGATGAAAAGAAATAAAGACCATATAAGATATAATATCTGCCAAGAAATTATAGTCTCCAGGGTGAGTAGGACCAAGCAAGCATGCCTTTTTTCTGAAGTAGAATTTTATACTTTTCAACATGGTATTCTACTCAGATCTGGCTATTCCCTCTCTTATTTCAGTTTTGGGAGAGATACTCTGGTTATCTGCAAAAGGTAAGACTGCAAAAGTGACCTCATTTTAGATACATTAGCTAACTGGGAATGTGCTTTGTAACATAGCCCACTCTGGAAAAGTGGTATATAATGAATAAAATGTGACAACCTGCAGGTTGGTTAGTCTCATATCATTACTGAGAATTTCACACGTAAAGTTATTTTTTTATTTTTTAACATTTTATGTTAGCTGTTTGTCCTTAAAATTAGGAGACAAAATTTTGATTTAAAATAATCTTTCTAATCTAATGGTATTCCTCTGACAACTTTTAACTCATAAACTTATATTAAGAACTTTGAAGTCATAGCAAAGAAGAGCAAAAGTGCATGCATGTCTGCTTATCTAGCATGTGGACCTTCTCTGATCAATAGAACATCCTGTGTCAGTGTGGGACTCCTATGATGCTCAAGGAATCTGTGATGACAAACTGACATGTATTCACGCACAGAGCAAGAGGCTTCACACACAGCATTCATGCTATGGTTGTAGCAATATACCAGCCACTGGAATCTCATAAAGACTAGCCCAACAGTCCTGTAAAACTTTTGTTTCCTGGTGCTTGTTATTACCACCCTACCTCTGGTCGCAATTTGTCTTCTATGGTCAACACAGCTTTATCATTTGCAGATCATAAGGATGAATTCACCAGCATTCTGATTTTCTTTGTAGCTTCTTTTACTGTTTCATTAATTCACAGTCCTCCCTTGTCTTTGGGTGGCATTCTATCTCATTCTCTGGATACATTTGCACAGTGAAGAATGTTTCAGGTACTCCTAACCTTTGACAGCTGAGTTCCAATGAAGTCACTCAATATGTGTGCTCCTTAGTATAGAAGACGAAAGCTCCTTGGGTTCATTGTTAAGAAGATTGTTTTCATAAAATAATTAAAACTGATTATATACCAAGCTGCATTTTGTGTTAGAATCCCCTCAACAATAAATGGGAAGGCTTGTTGCCTTTATGTTGTGGTGCCCTGTTCTAGACTCACCTTTTTAAGAGTGTACAGCACTCATTCCTTGGAGTTTTAATGTGGATTTTCCTTTAACATCTGATGGCAAGTTTTGTTTCTGCTCAGTTGCAGTGTATTTTTGGCTGAGTAGTCTGCTTGTCTCTTTGGCCCATGTTTGAATTAAATTGTTCATTGTCTTCATATTGAGTTTTAAGGGGCCACTGTGTATTATAGACAATAGTCTTTTTACTCTTGTAAGTTCTGCACATATATGTTTTTACAATCTGCAGTTTGTGTGTTCGTTTTTTTGTTCTAGTTGAAAATGTCAGTTGAATGGCAATTTTCTTTTTATGGGTGATGACCATATCTGGCTTATTATATAGGATTATGTCTGCCTAGGATATTGTACCACATTGTTCACTTTTTGTAGCTTACTAGCCTTATGTTCATTTGTCTTCTGAATGCATGGATTCTAAATTGTCATTCACTAGTTATACTGAAAACAAATCATTGTCTCACCTAATTCAATAATTCACCTATCAATGACTCATATAGGCGACATAAGTTTTAAGATGTGAAATGATAGTTCAATGGCTGATTCTACACAAAACATAACAAAACAGAAAACTACAGAAGATTAGAGTAACTTTATGAGACTTTGAAAATAATTTAAATTTAAATGTGGACAAGGTAGAAAAGTTTCCGTTGGGATCAAAGTGGGAAACTGAATGTAAGCATGAGGGTTACACTGTCACAAACTAAGGCAGATGAATCACAGAATCGTGCATGGTAACAGTAGGCTTTTCCACCCGAGCTCCAGTTCATAAAATAAGGACTCTGAGAATTACATACAAACAAATGCTTAGGTCATAATCTTGGCCTTGTTACCCTACAACCTTATAACGAATGATTCTGTTTCTTCTATTCTACATGTGGCTGCTTAACTTTACTCAGTTTCATGTGATTGTCTCCTCTGAGTTTCGGATGAATCCCTTGCCCGATGCTGTCCCAGAACTCCTCTTTCCCTAGTGGGACTCCTACCTCCTATTTCCTGCCTCAGCTCATTGGCCAATCAGCTTTTTAATGGAAGGTGATGCTTCTGTACAGTACACAAGAGATTCTTTCCACACGATGCAAATTAATTTTTGACTTCTCACTTTGTATTCCGAGTCAATGTCCAGTTATTTCATCATCTATTTTGAAAATCAGTTTTATACTCATCTGCAGCTATTTTCACGTTCTCCTCTAGGCTGAACTAATGGATATCATTATTACATATTACATATCGTTATTTCAGCGAGTTTGTAGTATGCTAAACCCAACTCCTTTCATCTAAATGTTGGGTTAAATATTCTAACAGTTAAGTTTCCATACACATTGTCAAACCAGTTTGCTTTGCTTGGACATTTGCCATGTCGGAGATTTAAATTAATTGGGGAAAATAACATCAACTTTACATTTTTCAAACCATGACTGTGATATGTCTTTTATTATTTTAGTTCTCCTATAATGTACTTTATCATTTTTTTATATTTCCCTGTGTATCTTTTGTGAATATGCTATTTAATCCAATCATGTTAGGTATAAGTTACAGAAGTAACCACATTAAACATTTGCTTCTCAAGCAACAAGCAGCCAAGAAAAGCTTTGTATTAGTTCCCTTTTAGGTACATTAAAATGATGTGTTTTGGTTACATTTGTATATTTGGTTGGAAATTATACATGTATATCTATATGTATGCTTTACACATACTTCATTAGATTTATAGCAACACATATTCCAGTTTTCTGTTGCTAGTATAGGAGAGTTACGGACTTTATAAGAACCGTGAGCCACACTCGTCTGCCATGATTGCTTGTGGAAGGAACTTTATAGCAATTATTTCAAACTTGCTGCATGGCTGATCATATAACGTGCAAATTCAGATAGCTTTACTTCCTGACTCAAGACCCCTGCACCTTTTCTTCATGCTTACCTCTCCACAAGCTTTTAGAACTGCTACTTAGTGGGAGAGTTCTTCCCTTGCAACTGATCTTTGCATCCAAGCTTGTGATTTTCTCATTTCTCACTTGCACACTGCTCCACCTTCCAGCAAACAATGGGCTTCTAAAGGATTTTTTAATACATAGTCTTTAGGGAATCAGTAGGATCCCGGCTATAGTGTTTCCCATCCCATCTGCCCCACGGGCTCATGGGAATCTTACAATACACAAAAGTTTGTAATCTGTCTCTGAGATTCCTCAAGTCTTATCACCTCTTGCATTTATCAAACTTCTGAATTCAAAGTCTCCTGTTAAATGGCTATGAGTCTCTGTGGAAACCAATAATCAATCACAGACTTCAAGAAATGGTTATGTAGGGTCATTCCACTTGCACAAGGTGAAATCAGGGGATGATATGGTGGAATCAGGACCATGACAGAGCATCTATCATGGTCTTTTTAAGCCTGCCATCCAGAACATCTGGTGCGATCCTGCTGTGATTCAATATCAGCCTCAAAGCCTTTGAGATTCCCGTATGAAACCTTGCCTACTGCACATCACATGCCTTTTCCTGAGATGGTTCTGTTCCCAACCCGAGCTTCTTTCCACAGTTCCCTGTGCACCTCACACATCCAGCATCCTGGTTCTTCACTGCAGCTTTGCCTTCAGCCTCAGAGCTTCATCTGTTATTCCTTCATCGGATGCTTGCAGGAACTTGGAACCTAGAACAGAGTGTGGCCATGAAACTAACCTTAGAATATCAGTGGACACTTCAGTCACTCTGTAACCACTACATCTGCATATCTACAGAGCTAATGTCACATATGTAATGCTGAATTCAGTGGGTACCTCTCAGTGTGACTACAGTGATCCACCACACAACCTGTTATACCACATCCTGCATAACCAGAATGCCTCAGGACTTTACTATCAGACTCTTTCCTTGTGAACTTTTCAAACAAATTTGTACCTTCATGCTTTTTTAACCAATGATGGGTATTGTCTAAAGCATCTCTGATATACCCTGGAATTTTCTCTTGTCATTTTGTTGAAATCTAGGCTTCTTTTAGTGGGACTAAAATCTCTACCAATGCCTCTCCCTTGATACACATTTAACACACTTCTAGCCAAACAACAAGATTTACAAATGTTTCTCCTCCACTTCTTTTTAATCTTGTTTTTTCCTCTAAATCAGACTAAACACAGACACCAATGCATACATTCCTGTCAATGGGTTGAATGAACTGCTATTTGAAGTTCCATCCACTAGATTAATCAGTATATCACCTTTAAAACCAGATTTTCAAGGTGTCCCAGACATCATAACAATTTAATTGTAATGTCTGTTATGGAATGAAAAGGACATCCCTTGGTCAAATCTCCAAGATCACTGTACTCCATCCTGAAATCTGTTGGCATGCCTGCCAGATCTAGTATCTTAATGACCAGCACAACTGTATATTAAGGTTGCCTCTAATCTACCTCTCCAAACTACCCAAATTCCTGCTCGTTCAGTACAAAGATTCTTCCATGTCATGCAACATAATAACTCCAGCAACCAGCTCTCTGTTATGTGAGGCACCATTCTGTCACTGTAACTAAATGTGAAATGGGAGCTAATTTAATTGCAGGGATAAATATCCTATTTGGGCTTCTTTTAGAGGTTTAATTCCATGCTTGGTTGATCATTCCCCTTGATGATAAAGCAGTAAATAATGTTGGCAGCATGTGTCCATGGAAACTGCTCACATCATGATCCCTGAGCAGTAATGAGTTGAAAGAGTAGTGAACTGAGGTTCCAATATTCCCATTAAGAGCAAGGTTTCAGTCACCAACTTTCTTCAGCTGGGCTCTACATTTTAATAAGTCTTTTTTGTCCCAATAATGCTAAGGACAGAGGACAAAGCATTTAACATGTGATCACTAGAGGATATTTAAGATACAAATGATAGCAACGGGACACCCAAAACCACTGGCTATAATGTAATATGGGAAATACCACTAGGGATTTCAAAAAGATTTCCCACTTTCTCTTGGTTTACCTCCTTATCGTCGACCTATATTGTCTACCAGGTGCACTTTGTTACTTGGATTATTCTTGGATTTGATTTTGTGCCTCTTTGGCACAACACTGAATTGACATTCAGTTTATAAGACATGTTCTTATTGGATATCAGAACATAGCTTATGGTCAGTGTAGAATGACTCTGGATAGAGCTTCTGCCTTGATTTCATGCTTTTCCAGATATAATCTATACTACATACCAGGTCATTATGTTTAAATTAGCCTGTTCTGAGAAAGAACTGCTCTCCTAATATTTAGTATATGCTTATTTGCATACATGTATAAAGAACACTGAAATGGAAGTGTCCACAACACCAGACTGTAGTCTGCCCCATTCTTTCAGGTCTTCAAATCCCAGGTTCAGCAGACAAGATCAAAACAAGTCAGCTGAGAAGTTGACAATCTATGATCTATTTATCATCTATCTACCAATCTGCCAGTTATCTATTATCTATCATTTATATATTTATGTGTCATCTATCTATCTACATACCTATCTATCCTCTATCATCTGTTGTCCTATGTATCTATCCTCTATCATTTATCTATCTATCCTTATAACATCTGTCATCTGTAATCTAAGTCTATCTTCTATCTTCCATCTATCTAATCTCTCTTACTGCAGACAGCCATTTTATTTTCACATAGAAAGTAAAATATCCTTGTTATTTAAAAATGCTTCTTCTCTGAACTCACTACAGATTCAAAAATCCTCTGTCATTAATATCAGTTAATGTGATATTGGCCTGCATAAATGACATACTAAATTTTGTATGTTTACCTACATAATATGGATGGATACAGTGTTAAAATGAAATATGATGCTAGTATTCAATCTAAAACTTAAAGCAATGGGTAACTTGTCAGTAAATTTATTACTTATTCTACTGTAATTAATAAATTAGTTTTAGTTAACAATGGTTTGCTCCAATAATATCAGTTAATGAGAACTTCATATGTCATGTATGAAATAAAAGTGTGAATTACTTTAGAGCTTTTGGAATGAGTATTATTGCAATTTAATATTGATCTAAAATTTTCATGAATTCCTAAATTATTTCTTGAAAAGTAATAAATTACTCAATATTGACTTAGTATCCTAATTAACAGGACAATAAATAATGTAAATGACCTAAAGTAATTAGTTTTTAGAGTTTACATAATTGATTACAATTTATAGAAATACTCACTGTGAGTTTTTATGAAAAGTTGATCCATTTAGCAGAAGTAATGAGAATGAGCCAGCACTTATCAAATCGTTACTCAGAGGAAACAGCCAGTGATATTCAGGAGAAATATTCTTCCTTCCAGTCCACAGGGGAACCATTTAATAAACTGCCACTTCAATGTGCTAAATGACGTCCCAATGGACAGAGAGGAGATGTCTCTCAAGCTCTAATTTGCACTGTGGGAGCAGTTTGCTCACTGGCAAGTGCAGGCATGACGTATCAACCTCAAAACTGCCAGCACATTCATGCAAATATAATTGACAGCAAATGAAAGGTGTGAAAAATTACCTTACCTTATTTTCTCTTCTAAATGTGAGGTCCATGATTCACCAGTTTAGAGAAAGAGGCATATTACTGAGTTGTAGGAACCTTATCTGACATTTTAACTTAGTGAGATCTTCCCAGAATTTTTTGTGTGGTGAAACTCAAATATTTTCAAAATCTGCCCAGGTGTTCCCACCGAAGATGAATGAAGTTTCTGGGAGGATCTTCTTTTGATTAACATAGCTGTGATAGTGGATCAGTTTCATTTGTTTATACAAATTTTGGATACTTTGTGAAGTATTGGGAATATAAGAAACTAGAAAAAGTAATGCAGTGCTTTGTAAAACCAGTTCTGGTGAATTATTTATTATTATTATTATTATTATTATTACAGTCTAGCATTATTCCCACTCCCTGTCTACCTCCTGCAGTTCCTCATCCCATTACTTCTCCCCTATCTCCGAGAGGATATACCCACCCTACCCTTTACCCCACCAGTTCTTCCCTGACTCCTGGGGCCTCAAGCATTAGATGCATCTTCTCTCACTGACACCTGACCAGACAATCCTCTGCTGCATATGTGTTGTGGGGGTACATATATCAGCTAGTGTATGCTGCCTAGTTGGTGGCTCATTGTCTAAGAGATCTTGTTGGGAGGGCGCAGGTTAGTTGTCTTCCTATGGAGTCACCCTCCTCTTCAACTTAATCTAGCCATTCTCTAATTCAATCACAGGGGTCCCTGGGAAGAGATGCTTGAAGCAATCTCTGGCAAACATTTTTGAAGAAGTTAATTTGATTTTTCCAGAAAGAGTGAAAAGTCAGACCAAGTTTCAGGGCCACAATTTTCTGGAGAAGACCAGCTCCCAGCATCAGTTCCCCATTTGTATAGCAGGTTCCAGGTTGCCTTAATATATCTGCCTGTTGTTGTATTCTTTCAGGGACAGTCCACAAAAGGTAAAAGAGAATGTCCAAAGAGCAGTAAAATAAAAAGTCTTGATATGGGTACATATCCTGAAGTAACTGCAAAAATCAGGTAAGAAAGGACCATTGCGAGGAAAGGGGCAAAAGACCATAGACAGAGAAATAATACTGTGTGTGTGTGTGTGTGTACACATATGTGTGTGTGTATATATATGTGTATGTGTTTATGTATATATACTAAATATAAATAGTATAATATATTAACTAGTTTTAAATATGTATTAACTAAACATATATAATACAATATAATACATATTGTATATAATATATATTAGCTAAAATATTCTTATGTAGGATGACAGTACTCCATTAAAGAGCCAAAGGCCACTTAACAAAACATCAGGATAGGGAATAAGATATCATTTTTGAGTCGTTGGTAAGAATTTTTCAAGAGACTCCCCCAAAGTTACAACCTATTGTTATTGTCTCTGGTTCACCCTCTTAAATTGGAGGTTGTGTACTTCACAAACAGGTTGCAGAGACCCCTGAGCTGGAAGTTATTTGATCACCTGCTCATGAGGAATAGCCTTCATAATACCAGAAGGTGTCATGCAGACTTCCAAAGGAGGGAGGCCACCAACAGTCTTACCCAGCTGCAAAGCCTACAACTACAGCTATCACCAGCATGACGCACTAAACTACATTGGCAGCAGTCAACAGGTCTCTAATTGAACTTGAGACCCACTGAAAATCGTGCCTTGTAGTAGAAATATGGTTTGCCACCCAAGGCTATTGAATTCATAGGTCCTGATGGAGCTCCTACAAACACCACTTTATTAAGCAAGCCTAACCCCTAAATAAATTCTTTTTTCAAATTTAGTTTTTTACTTATTCACTTTATATCCAGCTCACTGTCTCCCTCTCAGTCGCATCCTTAAATTTTTTCTGCATTCCCTCTTCTCCTCCTCTGAGCCTGTGGAACCCCCAAGGTATCCCCCATCTTGGCACCTCAAGTATTTGTGAGGCTAGGCACATCCTCTCCCACTGAGGCCAGAAAAGTCAACCCAACTAGAAGACCATACCCCACATACAGGCAAGAGCTTTGGGGATAGCCCCTGCTTCATTTGACCCACATGAAGACCAAGATGCACATCTCCTATATATGTGCAGGGAGGCCTAGATCCAGCCAGTGTATGTTCTTTGGTTGGTAGTTCAGACTCTGAGAGACCCAAGGGTTCAGGTTAGTTGACTGTTGATCTTCCTGTAGTGTTTCTATCTTCTTCAGACAGCACAATCCTTCCTCCTATTCTTCCTTAAGAATTCTAAAGCTCCATCCACTGTTTGGCAGTGGGTGTTTGTATCTTTCTGAGTCAGCTGTTGGACTACATGCTGCTGTCTGCAAGAATAAGAGTATCATTATTAGTGTCATGAATTGGCATTTTCCCATTAGATGGGTCTTAAATTGGACAGGTTAATATTTGGCCATTCCCCCAGTCTCTGCTCTATCCCTCTTTCTGCATTTTTTGTAAATAAGATAAATTTGAGGTTGAAAGTTTTGTAGGTGGGTTGGTGTCTCTGTTGCTCCTCTGAGGTTCCTCTCAAGCTACAAGATGTAGCTTATTCAGGTTCCATAATCCCAATGTTGTGAGTCACAGCCAAGATCACCCCCATTAATTCTTGGGCACCTCCCTTATGCCAGGTCTTTGTGTCTTCCTGGAGAGACTACCCATCTCCTTACTCCTGTTAGCTGCAGATTTGAATTCATTTTCATGGTCATCTAGCCATCTGTCCTGTCCTTTCCCACACCTGATCCTGAATCTCCTGTCTCCCTCCCCATAACTCCTCTCATCCAGTTGTTTCATTCCATCTGCTTCTTATGAGTATTTAATTCCATCTTTTAAGTAAGATTCAAACTTTCTCGCTAGGGCCTTCCTTCTTGTTTAGCTTCTTTGGTCTGTGGATTATAACATGGTACCTGGATATTATTTATTTTGGCTAATATCCACTTATAAGTGAGTAATATTATGCATATTTTTGTGTTACCTCACTCATGGTTATATTCTCAAGCTCTGTCCATTTGCCTGCAAAACTCATGATGTCTTGTATTTTAATAGCTGAATAGTATTCCATTGTATAGATATAGTGCATTTTCTTTATACATCCTTCAGTTGAAGCACATCTTGGTTATTTGCAGTTTCTTGCTCTTACAAATAAACTGCTATGAACATACTTGACCAAGTGTCTTTGTGATATGGTGAGCATCTTTTGGGTATATGCCCAAGAGTGGTGTCGTTGGGTTTTGATATAGTACTATTCTCAATTTTCTCAGAAACTGCCAAACTGATTTCCAAAGTGGTTGTACAAGTTTGTAGTCCTATTCGCAATGAAAAAGTGTCCCCTTTACTCTACATCCTTGCCAATATGTGCTATCGCTTAAAGTTTTGATCTTAGCCATTCTGGTAGATATAAACTGGAAACTCAGAGTTGTTTTGGTTTACATTTCCCGGAAGACTAAGGACTTTGAACATTTCTTTAAGTGCTTTTCCACCATTCGAGATACCCCTGTTAAGAATTCACTGTTTAGCTCCATACACCATTCTTTATTTGGGCTATTTGGGCTGTTGGTGTCTAACTTCTTTACTTATTTGTAAATTTTGGATATTAGCTCTCTGTCAGATATAGGGTTTGTTGATGAGCATTTCCCACACTGTTGTCTGCCATATGTTTCAATCAACAATGTCTTTTGCCTTAGAGAAGCTTTGCAGTTTCATGAGGTTCCAATTATTAATTGTTCTCTTTCTTTATTGAGTATTTGTGTGGTTTAGGCATCAGTGTGACAGTGACCTCATAGAATGATTTTTGCAGTCTTCCTTCTGTTTCTAGTTTGTAGAATAGTTTGAGGAGTGTTGTTATTACTTTTTATTTGATAGTCTGTTAGAATTCTGTTCTAAAACCATCTGGCCCTGGACTTTTTCTGTTTGGGAGACTTTTAATGACTGATTCTATTTCTTTAGTGCATATAGGATAGTTTAAATACAATAAATGATCTTGATTTAACTTTGATAAGTGATATCTGTCTAGAAAATTGCCATATCATTATTTGTGGAGACAGGCTTTTGAAATAAAATGTAATAATTCTTTAAATTTCCTCAGTGTCTATTGTTATATCTCCCTTACCATGTCTGATTTTATTTACTTAGACCATATCTCCCTGTTTCTTGATAGTTAGGCTAAACATTTGTCTATCTTGTTAATTTTCTCATAGAACCACCTCCTAGTTTCTTAATTTTGTTGCTTCTTCATATTGTTTACTTTGCTTCTTACTGATTGATTTTCACCCTGATGTTGATTATTTCCTGTCCTCTACTCCTCTTTGGTGTACCTGCTTCTCTTGCTCTAGAGCTTTCAGGTATACTCTTATGTTTTTCACAATCCAGTTGTTGTCTCTCTTCTGTCTCCCAGCAGATATCCCTCTTGCTAGGCTTCCTCACTCCCTGGGGCCTCAACTCTCTCAAGGGTTAGGCACATCTTCTCTCACTGAGGCCAGATCAGACAGTCCTCTGCTGTATGCATGTGTTGGGGGCCTCCGATCAGCTTAAGTATGCTGCCTGATCTGTGGCTTAGGGTCTGAAGGATTTCAAGGATCAGGGTTAATTGAGACTGCTGGACTTCCTATGGGATAGCCCTCCTCCTCAGCTTCTTCTAGCCTTTCCCTAATTCAAACACAAGGCTCCCCAATTTTAGTCCAATTGTTGAGTGTAAGTATCTACATCTGTCTCAGTTAGATGATGGTTGGGCCTCTAAAAGGAGAGCCATACAAGGCTCCTGTCCGTATGCACACCAGGACTAGTGTCGGGCCTTCCCTTGTGATGGATCCCATGTTGGGCCAGTCAATGGAACTCCTTTCCCTTAGTCTCTTCTCCATTTTTGTCCCTGCAGTTCTTTTAGACAGGAACAATTCTGGGTCAGAGTTTTTGATTGTAGAATGACAACCCTACCCTTCCACTTGATGCCCTCCCTGTCTTTCTACTGGAGGTAGACTCTATGAGTTCTCTCTCCCCAGTGTTGGGCATTTCATCTAAGTTCCCCCCCTTTGAGTCCTGAGATTCTCTCACCTCCCAGGTCTCTAGAACTTTCTAGAGGGTCCCCTCACCTTCCACCTCTAAGGATGCATATTTCCGTTCATTCTTTGGCCCTCAGTGTTTCTTTCCTGTCTCTTCCCCCATACCCGATCATTAGTTGCTGGTATGAGAACTTTCTAATATCTTTATGATGGCAATTACTGCTGTGAACTTTCCTCTTAGCACTGCTTTCAGTGGTTCCCATAAATTTGTGTATATTGTGCTTTCATTTTCATTGTATTCTAGAATTGTAGTCTTTAATTTTGTTTCTGACTCAGAGATCATTGAGTTGAGAGTTGTTAATTTCCATGAGTGTGAAGCCTCTCTGCTGTTTCTATTGTTGAAATCCAGCTTTACTCCGGGGTGGTCTGATACACTATAAAGCATTATGTCAATTTTCTTATATCTGATGAAGCTTGCTTTGTGACCATTTAGGAGAAGGATCCATGAGGTGCAGAGAAAGAGTTATATTCTTTTGAGGTTCAGAGAAATATTTTATAAATGTCTGTTAGGCCCATTCAATTCATAATTGTTGTTAGTTTTATTATTTCTCTGTTTAGGTGTCTGTGTGACCTGTCAATTGGTAAAAGAGGGGCATTGAAGTCTCCCACTATAAATGTGTGGGGTTCACTGTACAATTTAAGCTTTAGCAATGTTTCTTTTACAAGTGTGAGTGAACCTGAGTTTGGAGCATTGATGTATAGAATTGAGCTATCACCTTGGTAAATTTTTCTTTTGATGAGTATGAAGTATCCTTCCTTGTCTCTTTTGATTAATTTTGGATGAAAGACTATTTTTTAGATATTAGAATGGCTACTCTAGCTTGCTCCTTGCGTCCATTTCTTCAAAAACTTTTTTAGAGCACTTTGTCTGAGGTAACGTCAGTGTTTATTGCTGATGTTTGTTTCTTGTATGCAGCTGAATAATGGTTCTTGTTTTTGCATCCGTTCTGGTAGACTTTTTTTTTTAATTGGGGAATTGAGTCTTTGATATTGAGGGATATTAATAATCAGTGATTGGTATTTCCTGTTATTTTTTATGTTGGTAGTGTTTGTGTGTGTGTGTGTGTGTGTGTATGTGTGTGTGTGCGCGTGTGTGTGTGTGCTGCTTTCCTTCTTTTTACTGACATGATATTATCTATTTCCTGTGTTTTGTTGAATATAGTTATCCTCCATTGGTTAGAGTTTTCCTTTTCCTTCTAATATTTTTCCGTAAGTGCTGGATTAGTGAATAGATATTGTTTAAATTTGGATTTGTCTTGAAATACCTTGGTTTCTCTTCTCTGGTGACTGAGTTTTGTTTTGTTTTGTTTTGTTTTGTTTTGTTTTGTTTTGTTTTGTTTAGAGGTTGCACGATATAGAGCTGTCTAGCTTTTAGAGTCTTTATTGAGAAGTTAGGTGTAATTCTCATTGGCCTACCTTTGAACGTTACCTGGCCTCTCCCCTTGACACTTTAGTATTCTTTTATTGTTCTGTAGATTTTGCATTTTGATTTTTATGTGGTGGGAGGAGTTTCTTTTCTGATCCAATCTAATTCTTGTATGTTTATACTCATCTCTTTCTTCAGGTTGTGCTTCTTTTATTTTATTGAGAATATTTTCTGGGCCCTGGAGCTACAGCTCTTCACCTTCTTATATTCCTATTATACTTAGATTAGGTTTTTTCATAGTATCCCATCTGGGATGCCTTGATCAGGAATTATTTTAGATTTTACATTTTCTTTGACTGATGCCCCAAACACTTTTATTCTATCTTCTATGCCTGAGGTTTTCTCTTCTATTTCCTCTACTCTGTGGGTGATACTTACCTCTGTTATTTCTCTTCTCTTCCCTTGGTTTTCCATCTCCAGGATTTCCTCAGTTTGCATTTTCTTTATTGCTTCTATTTCCACTTTCTGGTCTTTCACAGTTTTATTTATTTCCTTCACCTATTTAGTTATATTCTCCTCTATGTCTTTAGGGGATTTGTTTCCTCTTTAAAGACCTCTACCTATTTGCTTGTATTTTCCTTTTTAAAGGCTTCTATCATATTTAGAAGATTGGATTTAAGGTCATTTTCTTGTGTTTCAGTTCTGTTAGGATATTGAGAGATTGTAGTGAAGTAGCTGTCCCTTGAAGAGGTCTGTTACCATGGCTTTTGTTGATTGTGTTCTTTTGAGGTCCTTTAGCCATCTAGATTGTTTTGATCCCTGAATGTTCTTCTAGTAGAGATTGGGAGGCTGGTGTGTTGCCTGTGCTCACTGATTGACCCTACCTGCTCCTGGGAGTTGGAGGTAAGGTGGTACAGAGTCATGGACACAGACTTTGTGAGCAGGTGAGAAATGCCGCAGCAAGCTCATCTGAACACTGTTGCAAGCCCCTTTAATACCCAACTCGCATGCATCATTGGTCCTAAGAAAGCATCTTTTCTTCTAAACAGCATTTCTTGATTAGCTGGCATTGTCTGCACAAGCAATCCTTGGTCTCTCAGCCAGTCCTCAATTCCATCCTTCTGCAGGAGATGATTTTGCAGCTACATTACCCAACATTTATATAGAGGTGGCTCCTGCTGTTCCTGCTACTGTGGTGAAACTCAATGGTTCTGGTGTGGTAGACCTCTGATGGGTATTCTTGGGCTATATAGTCCGGACTTACAAGGCTGTGTGGTTAAGGTCCAATGAAGGTGGGCAGAGTGGTAGCAGGACAATGGAGGAGACCCTGGGCTCAGGATAGCTGGGCTTGTCCCAGATGGCTCAGAGAGCAGAGAAGGTGGGTGGGGGAAAGGGAAGCTTACCTGCATAGTTCAGGAGTCTGATGGAGGTATAGCAAATGTGGTAGAAGAATGGAGGTCTCCTTGGGATAGTAGATGGCTCAGGGCAGCTTGGCTTGGCCCAGAGGGCTTATCTAGTTGGGAGGATGGGTTGGAGAAGGGAGATTAGCATCTATGGTTCAGCAAGTTCAGGTCTGATGAGGTGGGAAGAGGGGTGGCAAACTAATAGAGGTCTCTCTGGGATAGCAGGCGGCATGCCATAAAAATTCCAGTAAAAGATAGAATCAAGGGATTTTAAAGTTAGAAATGAACTTATAAAATGTCTTGTCATAATCCATTCTAACTAGGGTAAAGAAATAAAATCAAAGAAAGGAACTTAGCTAGTATACAGTTCTAAGATAGAAGAGGCAGATTAGAGCCATGAGCCCTTTCCTTGCTAAGACAACCTATTTTTTTTCAAGAATAATCAAAATAATTCAGACATTCATAAAAGGTTTCAAAACACAATTGAAAGTGGCGAGAGAAATCTTTATCTTTTAATTGAGAAGATCCTGTTGCATTTGTTTGATAAGTTTGCAAACTCTATTCAATGGACACAGAGGCACACTATTATCAGACACTTTCTGACTTCTTTAGTGGCCCTTTGAGAGTAATGAACTTGTGAATGTTCTTGTATTTTATTAAACACTCCTTGAATTTTAGATAATGGAATAAAAATTGTATTTTAGAGTGAAGGATATAAAACATTTACTCTCCAATTTCTTCTTGAAAAATTAAGGATAATTTTGCTATTCAATGACAAAACTAGTGAACTCTAAAAAAAATTCAAACAATAAGATGTGAGAGGAATTCAATCTATCTGGTTTTAGGGGGAAAACACAGCATTTCATCTATCTATGGGGGGTAGCTGTGATACTGGGTGAAGATTAATTGTATGAGGAAAGCAAGAATAAATATTCTTCACTTTATACTCGGAGTCTAGAACTGTAGAACTAGATTTGAGAAGTATATTGTATAATTAGAGGTAATTCTAACAGCAGGAAGGTTTTGCAATCTTCAGGACAAATGTATCAGTAAGGGTGAGTACCTGCATGTATTATCCGTTTTCTATCTTCCAATATGTCTGTCTATAATCTAACTAACATCTATGTGTTATATATGTACATACATATACATATACATAGATTTGTATATATCTATGAATCTGTATACCTATGTATCTATCTTCTATGTATGATGGGTATCTGTTACCCATCATTTACATTTCTTCATCTGTCTTCTATCTTCTATCAGGTAGCATCTATGTATCTATAAAGTCATGCATGCATATATATACACACCTATCTACTAACCAATAATCTATTTTCATATATCATTAATCTATCCATTATATATTTACTTGTATTCAGTTTATAAATATTTCAATATCTATTTATCATGTGTCAATCCTTCTCCCTGCCATGTTGGGGTCTTGTAACCGAGGGAGGAAGAGAGTCTGATTGAGAAGTGCCACAGACTAGCAACAATATGAGCAATACAGCATTAGCAAGTGGGAAAGAAAAGGGTTTACATATGAATGTCATGTCTGCTCCTGTCTGGTCTCTTTTCAAATATTACATTCAAAGAAGTTGGGGGTCGTCAGACATTCATGGACAGTAAGAAGCAAAAACAAGGCACATGGGACCCCAGATAATCTAAGTCCTAGCAAACACCAATCTATTCATTGGCAACTGGAAGTAAATGTGTGGGGTTATAGTCTCTGAAACAGATATAAATATGGCATTGTTGAAGGCCAGTAAGATAATGACACATAGACATGTTACTGATAAAGAGACAGTAAAATCATGAGTGAGGGAGGTGTGGCAGAGTGAGTAGTCAGCCTGCTTCTCTGCTACTAAGCAGAATTCACCTTCTCCTGAATACATCAACCCAGAAGCAGCAGGAAGCAGACATTATAGTACTAAGTGGTGCCCTCAAGTTAAATGTCTAAGCTGAAAAAAGAAGCTTCTTCTTTGTAAGCCATCATTTTATTTTAATCATCTCTTCCCCATAAAAACAACCTATTCTTTCAAAGTAGAATGCAAACACATAAAAAATGAAACTATTATAACTCAGTCTCTATTTGGGAATAATGCAGTTTAATAAAAAGAATAAAAGATGAGGAAAGAAATATCTTAAATAGTAGGGAGAAAATGAGACAATCAAGAGGAATGTGAATATCTACTTCAAGAAATTAAATAATAAAACAAGAAAGCTTAAACTTTAAAACTTCTAGAAGAGAATACAGGAAATAAACATTGTTTTATTTGAGAATAGTAAAATGTTAGTAAAAAATACTATCTCTAAAAGAATTCATCAAAAGAACTGGATTAAAATTGTAACTCAGTTTATCAAACTGCTTCAAAATTTCAAGTTGGAATAGGAGATAAAAATTATATGTAGCACGGTTTAAATAATTATTGTTTGTATCACATGCATGTATCGCATGCATTCGTTGCAGTTTGTAATGAAAAGAAAGCAGCTTCACTAGAACTTGGCTGAAGTTCTATGTGCTCTTATGAGCAGGGAGGTCACATTTGAGTGTGTGGGAAGATGTTATCCTTGTCAATGACAAGAAGACAAATTAACTCCATAATAAGATACTATTTTGTGAACTATGTTGCAAAAAGTTAATGAAATTTGATGCAATCAATGAAAATGCTAGATAAAAATTTGGGGGAGCATACATATCAATATTTTCAAGAACAATCTGAGTCTTGCTTACAATGTTATCTATGTGTGATGTGCTATCAGTATTAAACTTCATAATAATAAGAATTGGACTTCTGAGTTGTTCATTTTTCTGTTACCAGATTCTGAAGTAATGATAAAAGTATTACCAGTGTGAGACTCGTTGCATGAACCAGCAGTGGATGATGACAGAGCTAGATTAGAAGGGAGACGGGTAAAAAAAAAAAGTGCTTTTTACTTGGCATCACCTCCAGCAGCTGAACAGCACCACACTGAGTAATCGTGGAGACACAGGGGTGTCCAACCTGAGGTTCCAGGAGT
Organism: Apodemus sylvaticus; assembly: GCF_947179515.1. Lineage (NCBI taxonomy): Eukaryota > Metazoa > Chordata > Mammalia > Rodentia > Muridae > Apodemus > Apodemus sylvaticus. Next base: position 4,443,065 of record NC_067475.1, read on the forward strand.
GAGAACCAGCACAAATAATGTGTGTACCCACTTCTTACAGTCACTGGGGTTCTGATAATCTGTGAAATTTGAGATGCCTGAGGAACTTCTAAGATCAAGGTATGTCTCAGAATGTATTATAGTTTCATCTTCCCTAATCTGCTCTACCTCATGCCAATCTGTGTGCATGTCATCTATGTCTCATCTATCCTCTCTCTCTCTCTCTCTCTCTCTCTATATATATATATATATATATATATATATATATCTTTACCTCTATCTATCATCTATTTATCTATCAATCTACCTATATTCTATCATCTATAATTTATCTAGTATATATCTATCATTGATCTATCACCTACTTCTCAATCAGATAAATAGATAGATAGGTCTATATAATATATATGTATATCACCTATCATCTATTATCTATCCTCTATCATCTGTCTATGTATGTATTTATCTATATCATCTCTGTCTCCGTATCTATCTATCTATCTATCTATCTATCTATCTATCTATCTTTCTATCTCCATCACCTATCATCTACTATCTATCCTTTATCATCTATCTATGCATCTATCTATATCATCTCTATCTCTGTCTCTATCTGTCTGTCTGTCTGCCTGCCTGTCTGTCTATTTATCATCTATTACCTGTCTATGTATCTATCATCTATCCATCTATCATCTATATTAGGTGGAAAAGCATTCACTTATTCATTGATACTTCTAATAATTAATACTGAGTTGGGTCAAAATTGTAAGTTTATGAGTTTTGATATCATTTCATTGTATCCCTGGAGAGAAATGTATTTTATATTTTACACAAGGCAAAACATTAATTAAATAAATTTTTAAGCTCAGAATGTGATTTACATAATATGGAATGACAACAAGATTCTTTTAAAAGATTTTTCGGGTTTTCCTATACAGGAAGTAGCCCTATGTCTGTCTGATTTGTTTCATGTGTGGTATACTTCGTGCAGCTCTCCTCACCACTGCTTTGGTTGCTTCCATGTTTTTAACATGGAACAGAAGATTTGTCTACTTTGGCGATAGACAAATATCTGGTCAATGGTGTCATTAGAATGAACCACACACAGAAAGCAACAGTGTGAGCTAACCTGTACAAGCATGAGAGTGCTTGTGCCAGAAATCCTACTATATGAAGTCTTTTGCTCAGAGAGTTTGAGAGAGGTTTCTACACTTCTGCTGGAATACATGATGAATTGCTCTAAACATACATTGCCCTCCATTTCATCAAACAAATTTCTATAAAATTAGAATATATTTTGATGCATTAATTTAATTGGTTATTTGCATTTCCAATGTCTTTTTAAAATAGGTAATTTTTAAAAAATTTTATCTAGTGGTGTGTGTGTGTGTGTGTGTGTGTGTGTACATGCATTTATGAGTGTACACTCACCTGCTATGGCATGTGTGTGGATCATAGGACATCTTACAGGAGTTGATTTTCTCCTTCTACTATGGCCTCCACATAAAAGCAAGCATAATCACTCTAGTGGATATACAACACATGCATACATACATGCACACACTCAAGCATGTGCAGAAGGTACCACACACACATAAAAACATTCATACACATGTGAATGCACACACATAATCACATATACCACCACACTCATGTGCACACACCTAACACACATACATAACACACACAAACATGCGTGCACACACACATGAATGCATACAAACACACATATATGCACCCACAAACACACACAGACACATACACACACATGAAGTAATTTACATTTTGTAAGCATTTTACCGATCAGAATATGGCATTCTTCAACAGTTACTCCATGCATCTTAATGTGTGATAATGAATTTTAATGGGTGTAATATTAACACATATTTTCTTTGAATAACTGGATCTTTCTTTGTAAAACTGGCAAGTTTTGTAGTTAAAGCTCAGCAACATATAAAGAGGAGTAACCTGTCTCTTTCCATATGATTTCCAATTATAACTCAGAATATTCTTTGGAATCGTTTTATTCCATCATCCTGCCAATTTGCATTATTTACAGTTTGGCTTTCCCTTTGGAAGACACAATTCTTTACAAATTCACACTTCATTTTTTGTTTGGAGAAAACAACCATACTGCTAGTAGTATTTTCTGAATTCCTTCTGTAAACTGCAACTTAAATATTGGCGTGGCCAAATGTGCATGGCTCTGGGCAAAGGCAAGAAGCAAATACACAACCTAGAATAAGTCACATTTAAAGTCTTATATTCCTTTATATTTATTTATAGAGCATGGTCAGGGTTTTTTGACAGAAAAAAAATCCCAACATTTTTTAAATTTAATTCAATATTTTCAGTACATGCATAAGAATTTGATAGATGAAGAGATGTTAAAAATTAGTGCTCTAACTTACTATGAGGAGTACAATGAATAAAATATCAGAATAACCAATTAGATAATAAATATCAAAATGAGATGAGAATGTCATTATCAACATTTTATTCAAGTTAAAGCTTCAATTTTCATTACAAACTTTTGATTCAGACCTTTTGAATTAATGACTACAAAATATGTTATCTATTTATACTGTTATGCATCTACTATACTCAAACAATATGTATATTATAAACACATATCTATGAAAATTAACAAATCTGATTTGATATAGAAAAGTGTCAATATAGTTTACAAGGAATGTAACAGTTTCTTTATAAAAATTGTTAATTATCCTTTAGCATATTTTATGTCATTTCTCACACATGTAAGTATAGATTATTTAAGACAATGTTATACCACTTAAACGTTTATTACAGTTATTGATTTATTTTGCATGTGAGTATGCTGAGAAGAATGATGGAGGCCGCAACTTTCATGGGGAAGTGAGATGACCATATGAAGATGATTTTCCTTTCTACCACTTGGTTTCTTGAGTTGGAACTAGAGTTGTCAGCCACTGAGGCTGGCAGTCCTGCCTGCTGGACAACTCACTGTCATGTTAAAACTCTTGGAATGTAGAGCTTTTGAAAATTATGGTAATCATTTTCATATTTCAAATATTTATAAGCCATCATGCATTAATACTAAAACTTTTGTGTGCAGAGTAGGCTGGAAGTGGAGGGAGAGAGAGAGATTTTAAAGCATCATTATCATCTTTATTTATTTATATATATATATATATATATATATGTTTAAAAGAACCAACGGTGCATTGTAAGTTGAGGAGATAGGATACTATAAGGACACGATGGTAATTAAATTTACGATTATGTTGTCTTAAGACACAGAGGGTATATCAGCATGGTTATAAAGTATGCTGCCTCACCATCAAGCTGGATTTATTGGCAAGGACAGGTGTTAATTTGGTTGTTTTTATAGCTTTGATTTTGTAAAACAGCATGGATTCTAAAGCATTTCAAATAATTGCTTCATGGCATTGAAAGCTAAAATACTGTGTTGAATCATTTAAGACAAGACAGGCAAGGTACTGATGGCCAGAGAGTGTTCTGACCTGACCATGCCTGGGTAACAATGAGCCAGAGTTTGGGAGCCTGCCTGTCTTTAGCTGTAACTTCCAGTCTAAAAATTTTAGTAAGTCACTGCTAAAATCCATATTTTGATGAAAGTTTGGAAAAATATACAAATTTTCTTAAGAATCTGGGATTTAAGCAAAGTTAATCTATAGCTCCATTTTCTATAGTATAATAGAATTCCATGTTATCCATTGCTACTAAAAAATACCAGATTCACAATAAATATTAAAAAAAGTTAATCTAGTCACATAGTTCTGGAGGCTGAGAAAACCAAATGAAGTGCCAACACGTGTCATTCCTGTTGGTAAACACACTATTTTCAGAATCAGTAAGAGATAGGTCGATTACCATAAGGTTGAGGCAAGCATGGCCTTTAAAATGCATTCAAGACCAGCCTGAGCTAACAGTGAGAATCTATGTATTAAAACAATCAACCAATTGTAATGTCTTGAAATCCCCCTTAGTAAGTCCTGACATGCCCGGGAAAAGCACATGCACGCAGTATGTCAGAACCCACTCACATATGCTGAGTTTTCCTGTAGCATTGAATGTAGGTCCCATCCAAACACAATTGCCTTGAGTCCTTAGAACTCAACAAATGTAAATTTAAAAATGTAAGTGTGGCTTGCACCCAAGTGAGAAGCTAGAGTTAGCCAGTCTGCACAGAAAGCAGTAGATAAAACACAAAAATCTAAACAATAAAACATCATAGGCCAAAGGGACATGCAGTGAGCAGTTATTAACAGACCTTTTGCTAGTCTATTTTCTTGGCAGAATTTAGACTTTGATACAAACATTCATGAGCCCTGAGGATTTTTTTAAGTTCTTTTCAATACTTTAAGGTATCAATCTCTTCTCAAAATAATCCATAGTTTTCTGTAAAATACTATGTGGTGAGTGATGACAAATATTGTGACTTACTGGATTTAATGCAGAATAGAGTCAGGTATATATAGTCATTGTTTTTCAACTGAAATGATAAAAGTAAGTTATAATAAACTATAATAATTTATAGTTATAGGAAATTTATGCTTATTCTTACCACATATATCAAATCAAATTAAATCTATCCATACATAAATTTACAGCTGATATGTACTTAGTACCTGGAACGTACCAGACTTTCTTTTATCATACCTAACGTGTTCATGTTTTCTCCTGTATTAGGGTGACAAACTCCCCAATGCTGTTTGAGAAATACTTTTTATTGTCATCACCATCACAATTTTAAAGGTGAAAAGGTAACACCTTTACAAGTGATACAAGATTAACAAGTTAGTAGTCTCTGCAGTTTGATCCAGAACTTCAAATGTCATTACCCAAGCACCTATTTCTGACTGAATATTGTTGTGTATTTAGGTTTTACAGGAGAAAGCATGGCTCAGATATAAGAACTCCCTAATATCTGTGACACGTATACAATCACAACTAACAGAAACACATATTTTCAATGTTTAGGTAATTTGCCACTTTAAAAAAAAGCTATTTGAAATCTTTCTACAGTTAAGTGTTTTGACATAATTAGACAAAATTTAGATAGAAAATCCATGGATGTTGGGGGTGTAGTACTTTAGTAGGTTGCTCGCCTGCCTTGTGCAAGGCCTCAGTTTTGATTGCCCATACTCTTCGAAACCCCATAACAATCTAGGAACGATTTTAAAAGTGTAACAAAGACACTAATTTCAGTTGGAAACACTGAATGATCATATTTTCAGCATAATGTGCATTCCAAGTACTTTCTGTTTACTGATATGTGTGCTTTGTCTACTCAGAGATGCCTAAAGTACAGAAAAGGATCAATCAGCTGTTAGACAGGAAAGACAAAAAACCACCTCCCTTGATGTTTAAAATAATTACCCATAATGTTTGTAGAGCCGATGAAGTCGATGCTTGGTGTCATTTTATTTCTTCTGATTAAAGAGAGAACCTTGTCCTGAGCATACAAATCAATACACACCGCAGGACTGAGCACAGCAGCAAGGCCTGCTGGGTCTGGTGTTGGAGACTGTGGGAGTAATTCTCTAACAGGAGTGTGAAAGGAGATGCCCTTTCTTCTTTAACCCTTATGTTTTAAAAACACTTCCACAGCATTGTATCTGAACAATCTTAAGAAGGAGGAGGAGAGGTGAGGAGGAGAGAGAATTATAGAGCTCTTAGTCATATGACTTCACTCAAAGGACACATGGGTTCATACTAGACACTGTAAAATGACCAAGGATGATGTGATAGATTTTGTTTTCTATTAGACCTTCTGAGTCTATGACTAAATTCTCCATTATCGATATCTCTCAAATCTATCATTAAAAATGCTTCATAGTCTCCTTAAATTGAATTTTAAAATATATAGACTATTTCCTGTATAGCAGAGATATTCAAATATGTTTATTTAGTTTGAAATAAAACTTTTCTTTGACTTTTACATCAATTTTAAGGTAGCTGATGTACGTACATAGTTAAGATATAGCTTTTTTCTGTGTTAATTTTTAGGAATGGTAATGTCCAGTTTTAAAGTTAACATTTTCCTCACATGAAATATGGTGTGTTGAAGAACAGTTACAGCTAGAATTTAAAAAAAAACTATCTTATTTCTAGATTTTTCACTTATTTCTAGACAATTCTCCTCCAGTCCTGTAGTATGCTCTCTTGTTTGTTCTGCTTTCTTCTACTCTATGTACAATACTTACTCAACCTGACCCAGTCCAACCTCATCCTTTCCCATGCTCTCCTATCCTCTTGTCTCTCAATCCCACATAATACCATGCTAACTTCTTCAGGCTTAATGTAAAGTCATAGAACTGTAATGATTTCATTTGTACAGTGAACCCTTGATAGATGCATGAGCTACATTTTCTCAACCTTTTGAAATATGACTATCATCTTATAATCTTCATGTTATTCATTTGTTATAAGCATGTTTAGTATAATGAAATAAATTTAATTTTCATAATTTTACATATTGAAGTATTTATTTCTATGCCTGTGCTTTTTTTTTTTTTTACTTTTGATATGAAATTTGGGGCTTCTTGATTTTTAAATTTAGTAACAATTCTGATCATTTTGTATTTTCTCTGTATTGATTGGATTATGCTTACTACCTTTAATACATAATACATTAATACAAAATATCTTTCAAACTTTTGAGTTTCTGATTTTGTTATGGCTCATAGTTACTATGAATTAACTATGCTATTTATATTGTATAATGGTTTAAATGGCCATTTTCTCCTAATATATCTTCAAGAAACTATGTTATTTTCTGAAATATCCTGAAAATCATACACGCATCAAAGGTAATGGATGGTATACAGGTATATTTCTACATAACTTCAGAAAACAGTATATAGCATGAAATGGCCAAAGTATAACCAACATTGCGATTTAGACAAAGGGCTTGTCTACTACATCAGGTAAAAGAGAAAAAAAGCATGTACTTTGTGATAGCTCTTGTGTTTAAATATAAACGGACACTTACAGAAATTATCGAAAATAAATGCTTTGCTTGTACATCAGTTTGAGAAAATTTAAAAATGCCCAAGCATTGTAATATACAGCAATAAGCCAGGCAAAGCGACTACATCATTATTTTGATTTATGAGAAAGATGGCCCATTTGCCTCTTATAGAGAAGATAACTTGTCTAAGTTTACAGCTTTGCCCAGAGCTGACCAGTGAACATTCCTGCATTCAGAAGGGGTAATTTAATTAGAAAAGTTTATAGTTCTGATTGAATGTCTTCTTTGTTTTTCATTGATTAGAACCTCATTTCAGAGTTATTTATTCTTCTATAAATTGTGCTTAGATACTTCTAAAATAATCCAGGTTTGAAATACTTGAAGACACCTGTTGATTCAGATTATGTCACTGTTGATAGAGATAAGACTCGAGGCTTATGATAGATTTGTCTCATGTGCCCTGGGGCTTCTGTACTCTCACTTATAATGGTGTCATTGGACTTTGACTCGAATTCAAAAATCCATCTCTACCAGCATGGCTTCCTTGTGTGTAAATTACTCCAACTCTACTCAAGGATTTAAGCCTCGCTTTATGTGATCAAGTCCTTTGCTGCTCTGCCTATGTACGTGTACTTGATAAACTCTGATTCAGATCTCATTGTATGGTATAAGGCTTTAGTATTCTCAAATAGCATTGACCTCCAGTGTGTTTCCTGGAGTAGAATATCAATGTGGCTACAGTTTGAGAGACTAATTAGGTTAGAGAGGCTTCCAATCCTAAAGTTACATAATTATGTGTGATTGTCAGGACTCATCAAAACCTACACCTCAAAAGGAATAATTTATTTCATGTACATTAGGATTTTCTTAATCACGTGCTAAGAGGAATGATAACAAAATCAACAAATGTAAAGCAAATTTTTCTATCTGATTTGAGTTCATTTCAACTGATGTTTAAACAAAGCTTAAGCATGTTATTGGATAGCTTTGTGTTTGATACATGTATAAATTAGTTAATGCTTTCAAACTCAGTGTATTTCACCTTTTCAAAACCTTTATTATTGTTACATGAAAAACAATTTTAAAATTCTTTTTAATTTTCTGTAATGTGCAGTAAATTGTTGCTTTCTCTGAGTTTGCCCTCCTAGAAATTGCTCTGTGATGAAAATAGATCAGTATATACTGATGAATCCTTTAATGTTTTTCATTGACACCTGTGAATTTGGGGGAAGCAACTATTCTGTGAAAGGATAGATTGATACACTCATGTTATTATTGACATTTATAGCTTCAAGGTAGCATATGTTCTTTAAATGGATGGATTTTATATAGTCACGTTATTATTGACATCTTTAAGTTTGGGGAAGTATCTATTCTGTGAATGGATGGATTGGTACACCTATGTTATTATTGGCATTTATAGCTTTGGGGAAGCATTTGTTCTGTAAGTCGATGAAGTTAATACATCAGTGTCTGCTTCCTAGCTTATCACTTAAAGAAGGAAGAATGATGTATTAGAGAAGAAATTAGCACTGTTATGCTGGGTGGAGTTCTCAGTGAATGGCAGATGGCTCACTGGGGCTCAGATTAACAATTGGAGTCTCGTTCCTTTATCTGCTGTTGATAGACATCTTAAGGTTGATACAAACCAGAATATGAACCAGAATATTCGTGACTTCCTCAAAGTTATTCTTTTGTAATATACATTATAGTTAAAATCCAATTTATTGGAAAAATGTGCTCATGGATTTTTTTAGCTTTTTATGTAATGCAAAGTAAGAACTGAGAAAGATTTTAAATAACAATACAAATCATAATACATAAAATCACACGCTTTTAAAGGATAAGAGGAGTAGAATTTTTAAAAAGTGTTGCTTCTAAAAGACTGCAAGCTCTTTGTTCTGAAGCCTGTGAGAACAGTTTCCTTGCAGGCTCTCCTGTGCTCCTCCTCTCTAAGCAGGATCACATCTTCTGCTGTCTGGCATCCACTGTGGCTTGAAAATCCCTTCATCTCTCATCATACTGGAAATTGATCTTTGTTCTTATAATCACACTATAGCCTATTTTCATAGCCACAGTAGCTGAAGGGAGGAAGTGGAGCAGAGAGAAGAGAGAGGGACCTTGGTCAACAGATGAATACTCCATTCTCTGATACAAACTGATTCAACCATAGCATCAACAGTGAAAAGGATGTCTTATTTCAAGCATATGTTCATTCAAATAAAGCAAGTTTAGAATAGAACTAGGGAAAGAATACCAAAAATAATTTATTGTCTTAATAACAGTGACCTTTGTGCTGTATTAAGAACCAATGGATGACAAAAACAATTTTCTAATAAATGATATTCAACATTTAGAGAGAGAAACACTTTGGAACTAACATACACAAAACACAGTAATGGGTAATATGAATTCAAAATGCTCTAAGATACAGGACATCTAAATATTTTACTTTCAAACATTGAGGCAAAAAAAGCACCAAAGGAGACAAGTACTTCTCATTTCAGGTGGCATTATAGATATAGCATTATTTTATAAACAAAATCACTATTCTTTCAGAAAGAAAAGGACAGAAATAATTCTCTAAGAGTCCTATTTCTCATCATCTGAATACTGAAAATCTTAGAGATGGGTTTCTCTGAGAGTTGGGTAAACATAGAAAGAAGTCATAAAATTATAATGGTGAGAAAAGTCACATGCTACTCAGAAACATACCAAAAAATAATACAGAGGGCTATGCATGCAAAAACTGTACCTTACTTTTAGAAGATTCTAATAAATGTAGATTCTACTTTTTAAATTTTGCTAATGATCTCAAATCTTACATACTTAAAAATAAGCCATTGCAATGAGATAGTCAGAAATACACCGAAAAGTGGCAAAAATCTATATTTATACATGTATTTACAATAAATCTAAAACAGAGTTGTATGTTAATAAGATTTTCAGCTCCCTTGAAAATTATACTCTCATTTTATAGCATAAATTAGATGAATTTCTAGCTAAACAGTTTTAATGAACAATAGGCATGGGTATTTACACTATGTTACATTTTCGGTAAAGCTGGATCATAGTTGTAATCTTCCTTTAACTTAAAATATGTTTATAAATGGGTCTTTAATGACATATAATCTCACGCTTATAATCTATGTAAAGAGAGCTATTGTGTGCATATGGTACAATGCTATCTCACAAAGCAAAACAAAACACTGAGCATCAAGCTTTGCAAAGCCTACAACAGTTGCTGTCATTCTTCCTCAAGTAAGCAGCTGTTGCCATGGTGAGAATCTGACTGAGATACAAGTTGCTAGTATTTCAAAATCCTCTATGTGCCCAGAAAAACTGAACACTCTCAAAGGATTTACCAGCTGCATAAATACATTCTCTGCGTGGAATAACCATGCAGTATTTAACAGAGGATTCTGTATTCAAAGGTACCTATTAAAGTTTCATCGTAATTGCGATAACATAACAGGCTCCTTTAGAAGGATGTAATGTAACAAGACTGCAAGGAGCATGCCTTTAAGAGTGCTGGCTGACATGTAACACATTAGAATTGAAATTCAGTATTAAAGGAAAATATGATGCATGCTTCAAGAGAAGTCACAAAATATGGCTTGTTCAAAGATTAACAAGATGATTAGTGTCGAGGGATAAGGAAACAAATGCAGAAGAGATAGCACCAGAAGAGAAGATGTTCAGGAGGTGGTGAATGAAAGATCTGGATGAACTCTGTAAGTCAGAATGTGACCCCTTAAGAATAACTCAGGTATCCAAAGTATGTGGCCCTCAGTGTGCAATTAGCTGATTGCATGTGTATGCAGAGCAAGATAGGAGCCCAGAGAATGAAGTTCCAGAACAAAGCACAGCCTCATTTTCACAGTCAAACAGAAGCACAAATCTCTGAGCCAATAATTAAAATGTATTACTCAAGTTTTAAGTTTGGCCATTATTTCTTAGACATGCACATTAATTGGCCCTGTTTAAGATGTAAATGATTGAGTGATATCTATTGCCTAGATGGTAATGGCTAACAAAAAACTTACCTTTGTAGGAATAGATTTTCCAAAACTTATTTTAATAATGGTTCCTAAATTCTTCAACTTCCCTTCTAGCCCACTGACCAAAGGTAGGAGAGAAAGATGATTAATAGGTCAACAGGGATCTGTATCTGCATAAGTAGGTCTTTGGGGGGTGATTCAAATCTTCATTGTCAAGATATCAGCCATCCAGTCCAAAAACATCAACCATGAATCAGTAGCAGTAGTCCAATCTGAAAACACAAAACAGAACTCAGTAGCTGAGGCTCCATTCAGAAGAACCCGAGAGGCGCCACTAAACTGATGAGAGTGAGAAGAAGCAGCGGGAATATCACAAGATGTTCTTTGGTCTCTTTCTCTCTACAAAGCCATGACAAATGAAGATTAGTGAAGACTGGCAAAGCATTGCAAAGCAAACCCATACAAGAGTTCATTTATGGCCTGTTGGGTTATACTTTATTTTCCTTACAAGCATCACATGTCCTCTCAAGCATCTGACTCAACAGAACATCCACAAGACACAACCAAGTCTTGAAAGGAACTGGAACTTTCTGGTTCATGCTTCTTTGAATATTTTATAGTTACTTTACAATAACTACCGTGTTGAATTTTCACAGAGTATATTTAAAATCAGGCTCCTAAAGCTGATGATATATTGTAGCCTGGATCCCTTCCAGATTGGGCACTTGTTTCTTTGACAGATTTGTTGCTGGTGTTCTCCTATTGATAATACTCCATGATCCGGCCGCCTAATGACAAGGAATTACCACAGCAGGCACTACTCTTGTCTGTGTGTTGTCTGAGTGTGTCCTGTTAACTATTAGAGTGAAACTCATTTTTCTCTAACTCTCTACTATTGGATCCAACCAGAAATATGCAAACATCTCATCAAAATTTCCATTGTCTCTCATTTCCAGTCATTCATTACACTATGAAATTGAAATTGTGTTTGTTGTGCTTGAATTCTTTCTTACTTAAACCAATGCATGTTTTTCCAGTGCTTCACCTTCACAACTGAAGGTTTTTAACTACTGATACCTATCTTAGTACTCAAAGTTTTATATATACTAGTACTTATATTTACCTGTTATTTCTCTCTTTCAGTCACATCCATGGCTCTCAACCAATTATACATTATTGCAACATCCTTCATGATTTTGTCAGTAGGCTGCACCAAACTCGATTTTATGAATTTGAGAATGCCTAAATTTCATAAATACCTATAATATATTTCAATCAAATCCAATTGTCCCTTCCCCATCTCCCCTCTAACTATTTCTCTCTCTGCCTACTGCCATATTTCTTTCTCAAATGCATCTACTTTCATTTTGATAAAATGAATCAAATCAGTACTTTCTGCATGAATGTGGGTGCAAATGAATTTACCAAGAGCCCCATCCTTGAAGACAATGGTTGTTCTCCTCTTGCCAACCGCCAGCAGCTGCCAATATCTCCTCAACTTGGGCTGAAGCTTTGGAAGAGCCTCCCCATTCATGCTAGGATTTGGGACTGGCCTGACGGTGTGCTGATCTTGTGCATGAAAACATCAATGCTCTGAAGAGTCCTGTGATGTTAATGTTCCATTTTGCTTTCCTTTTTTGAGGCCATGTAACTCAGTGATTTAGTAATCTATACTTGCTGTAATATATTTCCCTGACACAGGTAGTAACAGATATCTGCATACACAGAATTTGCCTTATCGCTTAATGTTAACATTAACATTCAATAAGACATAGAAATTGTCTTAATGTCAGTACAGACGACATTGCTCCCTTTATGTGTATCTGTCTGATAGGAAAGCACCCATTTCCTGTTTAGCTAATGGCTATTCTCATGCTTCTTCAGTGTCCTGGAATAAATGTGACAAAATGAATGCCCAAATAATTTCTGTGCCACACAACATTCTATTTTACTGAAAATAGATTTAATGAACACTGCTTTATTCCTCCTTTTATGATGAGAGAAAATCCAAATATGAAATATGTGAAAAATTCATAAATGTTTTATAAATATTATAAATACACACATGCACACACACACATATACACACACACTATTGGGAAAACCACATCTATATTGTAGAGAATATTGTATCTGTGACTTCATAAAATGTTGCCATATTTGCAATATTAAATATTGTTCATAGCTTCCAAATTGTATAATTGGTATGCATACTGTCATTCATTTGCACATAATATGCATGCCAAGAGAGAAAAAAAGGAGAGTGCAGGGAAGATAAAAGAAACATAGATTTTTCTACTTAAAAGAAATACACTTAGGAACAATTTATAGAACCATATTAACAAATTTTTACCTTATTTTTAATATAAGCAGTGATTTATTATTTATGAGTTCTTGCATTTAATCCATGCATTTAGTGCATTTTATTATAGCCACCCTACTACTTTCCTCCAATACTTCTCCATTTCTTCCACTAAGTTCCTCTACCAGTTTTATGTCTTCTTGTAGTTATTGTTATCTTTCCTTGTTACTACATCCTACTGAGTAGTAACTTAATGCTTACTCTATGTCCACAGGTGTGGATCATTCACTATAACATGAGTATGTACTACTGGCCACACCTGTACAAAACACTAGCCCTCTGTGGTGGTTTGAATAGGTATAGCCCCCACAGACTCTTTGAATGCTTAGTCATAAGGAGTGGCACTATTGGTAGGTATAGCCTTGTTGGAGTAAGGGTGGCCTTGTTGGAGGAAGTGTGTCACTGGGATGGTGGGGCTTTGAGATCTTAAATGCTTAAGCTGTGGCCAATGAAAAACAATCTAGTCTCCTAGTTGCTTGTGGATCAAGATGGAATTCTTGGCTCCTCCTGTACCAGGTCGGCCTGAAAGCTGCCATGCTTCTTGCCATCATGATGATAGACTGTAGCTTTGAAACTATAAGCCAGTCTTGATTAACTGATTTCCGTTTTAAGAGTTGTTTTGGTCATGGTGTCTCTTCACAGTAATGGAACCCAAGCTAAGACACTTACTTTACCCCAGCAGTTATTAACAACCAATTGCTCACCAGTTTAGAATAGGACCTCTTTACACATCTCCAGTCCATGGTGCAGTATTTATGACAATTTTAAGAAGATCTTGTAGAGATCATCACAGCTACTATTTATTCACAACAGCTATGACCATGTCCAGAACACAGCATGTCACAGCACTCCTTTTCATGTACCAGGTCTTGCATTATTTCTGTCCACTCTCCCATGATACTGCTCTTTCTGACATGAGGGGGGACTAATATAAATATCCCACTTATAGTTGATAATAATTGAGAATCATCATGAAAATAAACAAAACAAGCAGTGACTAATAGGCTACCAATGAAAATCAGGGTTAGCTTGTAGACTTTTCATACAAATTTTAAACAGAAAAACATTGACAGGAGCTATATTTATGAAAAACTACCCAAAATTCAGACATTAACCAACAGACTTTATTGAAGAGAGTCCGGGGAATTCAATTATAGAATAAAATATGTGTAGATCATTGTATACTATGCGTGATAATATATGTAGACGGAAAAGAAACAAGGAAAGAGGAGAGAACCGTGCATGAAATTTATTAGATAAAATCTATAACTTTTATTAGATAAATCAAATTTATAGATTTATAAAACAAATTTAGATAAATAAAATTTATAAATTTATTAGATAAATCAAACCCACCATAATAATCCTGATAGTAGATGAGGAAGGTTTGAGAAGATGTCGCAAGAGCTCTTCAAACATAAAGGAAAATTGCAAGAAAGAAATCAAAGTTCTCGATAACTGTGCAGCAGTAAAATTTGCATGAAATCCACTGGATAAGCTTTATTATCACAGCATTGAAAGATGAAGGAAGAGAATGATTAAAAGACTCCTAGGTCTCTTTTTTTCAGGAGGAAATGATCAATCCGAATGCTTATGTAGGCACAGATATGACCGAGAGAAGAAGCTACTCCTAAAACTCTAAAGAGTGTAAAGAAAGCAATAAAGTAGAATTATATTCCAAGCAAAGGAGCATGTCCTTTAAAACTCAAGAGAAAACAGGCTAATTCTGATGAAAGAGAGGAGAGAGAGAGAGAGAGAGAGAGAGAGAGAGGTTTGATGTCCCGCATACTAACACTATGGCTCTTCTAACGACACTGGGGCTCTTTGGACAGAAGAATTCACCCATGACAAAAAAGGTGAAGACCTGAAAATAGAAGCAACAATCTAGCAAACGGCTCTCATATTGAGGGCTAAAATTATACACAAGATGGAAATACATGGTAACAGCACAAAATGTGCTGAGTTGAATAGAGTTAAATGATTCAAGAGTTGCTCAAGCGATGTTTGTTTTAATTCATACAAGACACAGGGAATCTGATCATCTTTTATGCCATGAAACAAGTCTAAGTTGGTCTACTCACTTGAGATTTATCTAGGATCTGGTCTCAGTTGCAGTAGAGAATGACAGGAGTTTGGGGAAAAAGCATTTTCTAGATTATAAGTAACAGGTTCTTCTAGAGAGAGCTGAGAAGGAAAGGCAGAATTCCTTAGTCTCCAGGCACACCTATGACAGAGATGAGCTCATGCACTTGTGGGTCTACTGGTCACATGACCACCCTCCCCCATAGCACTGTCTGCTGTATTTACATTATTTATTTCTACAGAGCCAAAGACTCTGGATAAGGTATTTGTCTTACTGTTAAGAGCATTATTCTTTTTTTTATTAGGTATATTTTTATTTACATTTCAAATGTTGTCTCCTTTCCTGGTTCCC
Organism: Apodemus sylvaticus; assembly: GCF_947179515.1. Taxonomy (NCBI): domain Eukaryota; kingdom Metazoa; phylum Chordata; class Mammalia; order Rodentia; family Muridae; genus Apodemus; species Apodemus sylvaticus. The sequence continues at coordinate 4,458,820 of NC_067475.1, forward strand.
CTCTCCCCTGAAAATCCCATAAGCCATCTCCCCTTCCCCAATCAACCCACCCCTGCTTCCCTGTCCTGGTATTCCTCTACACTACAGCATCAAGTCTTTCCAGGACCTAGGGCCTCTCCTCCCTTTGATGTCTAAATATATAACTGTTTTAGTTCTATTCCATCGATCTACTTGGCCTGTCACTGTACCAACACCATGGGGTTTCTTCACTGTACTCCTTGCCTCTTTTTTACTGTTTTTCTACTTTTGTTGACACTAAGGACTGAGTAAGAGAAATTTGCATGCTAAACATAACCTCCTTCTACCCAACTACAATTCTGACTGCTGTGTGTCTTTCTTTTATTGCAGCTGTAATATTTGCATGAATTTTAAAAAATGTATTATTTATTGAACTGGACCAAATGTCATGCAAACAAAGAGCTCGTAACTACCTACAGTTTATTTCCTTGTACTAGAAAATCTTTCTCTATAGAGACGTGTTTAATGTGAGATACAGGCAAAAAATTCTTAGTGAACCCATTTTCTCATTTTGACTCTCTATACTAGCAACTATATTTCAGGTTTATAGATCTTCTTTGAAATGGGTGAAGTTTGGAGAAAGAAAGAAGTTTGTTTTACAGTGACAATGCTCTTCCTTTAACTGGGCTCCATTTTATTTTTAATGCATAGAGATGCATTAGTTTTAAAGACCTGTCAAAACCACTTTTTAAAAAGGGCAATTAGACAATGACACATTACCAGAAAATGCATGTGTGTGTCTATAATGTGTTACATGAATATAGTAAAAATAGAATAGTGCTGAATATATTTAAATTAAAATTATCCACTAGTAGCTGTAGTTGTGGCTTAGTGATTAAGAGTACTGAATTTTCTTCCATAGGACATCTCTTGGTTTCCAGAATCCACAGGGTGATCCAAGCGGATCTGACATTTCCCTCTGTCTTTCCCAAGAATGTATGGTATTCAGACATAAAACTCATATATTTAAAAATAAAAATATATAAATGTTTTAATGAGGCCTTCACTATATGAGACAAATGTACTTTAATTTATGAAAGTCAATATGAGAAAAGGGTAACTGGCACTATTATCATCATCATTATATTATTATTATTATTATTTGGAATGGCCAATATTGATACTCTATTATGTAGTAAAACCCCCAATTCTCTCATAGTTACCCCACATCTCATAGATTTGAAAACATTTAATTGGTATATTTCTGACTAAACTGCATTTAAATTTTTTAAAGTTTTCCAGGAAACATTGGCTAAATTATTTCATTGTTTCCCAAATTAAGACCTACCAAAACAATTCCTTTCTCCTTGATGGAGAAGGTACAGTAATTAACATTTTTAATGGCTTTTAATTCCCTCAATAGAAGGCAAACATTCATCTTTGTTCTCCCCATAGGAGAACTCTGAGTAAAGGACTCAGAAATCTCCAGCCTCTAGATACTACTCAGGTGAAAATTCTTTGTTTAGCTCTGTACCCCATTTTTTTTGTTAGAAAAAAACCTGACAATCTGTTTTTTTTTTAACTTTCTTTACATCCTGCTCATTTTCCCTCCCCCCAGACACCACTCCCCTAGCCTTCCCCAGACCTCCCTCCCCTTCTTCTCTGAGAGGGTACCCCCTGGGCATCTCTCAACCCTGGCATATCAGGTCTCTGTGGGTTTGGTGAATCTCTCCCAGTGAGGCCAGACAAGGCATCTCAGCTAGAGGAACAAATCCTATGGATAGGCAACAGCTTTTGAGATATCTCTTACTCTAGTTGTTCAGGACCCACATGAAGGCCAGCCGCTGCTGGATATGATAGGGAGGCCTAGGTCTAGCTGTGTATGCTCTTTGGTTGTTGCTTCAGTTTCTCAGAGCCCCAAGGGTCCAGGTTAGTTGACTTTGTTGGTCTTCCTGTGGAGTTTCTATCCCCCACTGGGCCCCAAATTCTTCCTGCTTCTCTTCCATAACATTCTGAGGCGATTGCTTGGACTTTTTCAAATTAACTTTACCTTCATTGTTAGGGATTAAATGTATGTACTAAGTGTATGTCTGTGTTCTAGCCCAGATCCTACTGTAATCCAGGGTGTGTCTATATTCAAACCGGATCATACCAACCTAGAAAATCTTCAGATGTGATTTCTTAGCAGAACAACAATGTTGCTGAAATAAAATTCCTCTATACATATTCATATTCCAGAGAGCACCACCTGCTCCCAACATTTACCTTGCCCTTAGGATCCATTAGTTCACACCATGCTTCACATCCAAAACTCTTCAGTCACTACATCTGACTTAAAGTCAGATGGGCTACCTGTGCTCTTCTTCCCAGCCCCTACATTCAGATCACACAGGGTCCCCAGCTCCTTGCCAGGTACATCTATCTCTTACTTCTGTAGCTACAAATTCTTTTGCTGTCATGCTAGCTTAGAAAATGAATGCGGAAAGTCTCTTAAGCAGCTCCCATGGACTCAAATCCATGCAGCAAATGCTACAGTGGCCATGACCTTGCTGCATTTGCTTGCCCACTACAGGTCAGTTTTATGCATGGTGAACCCTAAGACATTATGATAAGATCATTCCAACCTCATCTTTTTCATGTTACATTATCTGTCTAATTATGAATTAAACTTTATGTAAAACATAATTGCTAGACTGTGGTTTATTGCTTTGATAATTGTCAATGCTTTTAGCTAATTGACCTGAAAACTTTATCTATTGTGATGGATAATATCTGGATAATTATAAATTAATAGTGTGGAATATTATTTCTTTAATTTTTATGTATTCATAAAATATATTACATGAAAATATTGAAAATAATGCAAGTTTTAAAGAATTTTTACAATTTAGAGATCATTTATAAAAAGAGGTTTATATATCATTTTCATCTTTTAATGAATGTATGCAAATATAATATCTAAATTATTCAGAAATAAAGAAATATTAGCAGTGATTTTAAATACATGTTGAATTATTTACTGTGCTAGAAGGGACTGATTTCTGACTGTCAACAATGTGTAAGCCAATGTTAGTTCTATTCAGTTGCTTATTCCTCTATCAGGAACATATTTTCAGCTCTTATTAATGTCCTGAATCTATAAAGAATGCTATCTTTTCTTTCTTTTTATAAAATAAGTTTCCTGTTGAAATATAATTACTTCAATTAACCCTGTTTCCTCCCTACAACCCCTCCCAAATAGCCTTTCTCAAGCTCTCCATGTCCTCCCATAACTCTTATCTGAATTGTCCTTTTGTCTTTATTATTGTTGTTGCACATACATGTGTGTGTATGTATGTGTTATATATTGCATGTATGTATTATATATATTGTATACATATAATATATAATGTATAAATATTCAGAAGTATAATATATGTATATAGATGGATTCATTTTTGTTTATATATATATATATATATATATATATATATATGTCTTCAAGATTGGCAACTTTGCATTGGACAATCTGTAAGGACTCATCCACAGGAAAGGCTGGTTTTTTCAGTAGTTACTATTTCCCCATAGTTCTTTGTCCATGAGTTGCATCTCACACAATTTTCTCCTTATACATTAACATGTCCATTAATATTGTCATTGTTCCTCTCTTATTTATGTATTCATTTCTAAGAAGATATTTTGCAGCCCACTGTCTGATATTCTGGCTCTTACAGTATTTTCACCCTATCCCCTTTAATATTTCATGAACCATGTATACCCATATTGTGGCATAGATATACCTCTTATGAAAGAGCTCCCCGTGATCAGCTAACCTGTGCACTGCAAATTATGTGTTTCAATAATTAGTAAGACAGAAATTATCTTTCTGCTCCAAGATATTGGTCCTTGAAACTACTTAACTACTTATGGAACAAATAGCTACAGACTTATGATTTGCTAATCCAAGATAAACAGGAAATTCAAATGTGTCTCCTTCAAATACTTCTGTGTCTGCTCATGTGCTTTATCCCTTTCAGACTGGGTAGGATCTGTCATAGCACTTGAATATAGCATTCCATAATTTTAATCTGGATATTAGTGACTGTCTGGCCATTTCCAAGTGTAGACTTTAAACTGACTTACTGAAAGTTTAATGCTTGTATTCTCCTTTGTAGGGATATGACTATCAAAAGGATTTTTCAGGATAGTTTTCTCTACATTTTGTAGAGAAACAGAGGCAGATATTCTTCTGACACTCAACATTGACTCCACATGTTTCCTTTTTTTAAGACTGATCTATTTATTATATGCAAGTACACTGTAGCTGTCTTCAGACACACCAGAAGAGGGAATCAGATCTCATTAATGGATGGTGGTGAGCCACCATGTGGGTTCTGGGATTTGAACTCAGGTCCTCTGGAAGAGCAGTCAGTGCTCTTAACCGCTAAGCCATCTCCCCATCCCCAATGTATAGCCCAGGCTGACCTTGAACTCGTAATCCTCCTGCCTCTGCCTCCTTCAGCAAATCCTACCGGCATGTGCCACCTCTACCTGCCACATGTTTCTTATCTGTGTTTGGAATTTGGTCTTTACTGAGTTTCTCCTCAGCAGAACACTGATAGTCAGCTTATTACTGAAGTAGTAATAGAAAGAAAGCTCTGTTTGGTTGGCATCCATGTCAGTGAATGTTAACTTCTACAGATCCTTTGAATTGTAAAACCTGCATGCCTTAGCCAGTGCAGTTGTAGGCTTTCATAATGTGGAATACTTTTCAGCCTTGTGACCCAAATGATTCTGAGGCCACTTTCCTCACTCAGGTAAAATTACAATTCAGAAGGGTAGATGTCAAATCCTTACAAGAATGCAATTGCAAGCTCGCACTTTTTTCTACCTATAAAAAGCATTAAACTGGAAAGTAAGAGCCAGAGTTACTCTTTGTAGAATCCTCAAACCTCTTTTGTTTGACATTTAGCCTCGTGCCCTTACAAGCTCTTCTGCAGCTAACCACCGTCATGCTTAGCTATTAAGTTGCTCCCATGAGAACACCACAGGAATTTGTAAAAGCATGCATCACTGTGGCTGAGAGTAAACACACAGCTTGGGGACAGAAGACAGTCTAGCTCCTTTAATACAAAAGAAAAGTCTCATTTGTCATCTTGCTGAAAATTACAGCGGTGAGAAGGTCAGAAGACAATTTGTTACATTTCATTTTTCTTCTTTCAGAATGTGGATTTCAAATATCAAAAACTTTGGTTGCCAGCATTAGAAGAAAAAGCTTTCACCCACCGAGTCATCTACTACCCACAAATTTTTACAATTAAAGCTAAAGAGTGGAACTCCACCTGGGTGAACTATTTTGCTCTTAGAACACATTGGTAATTAAATGAATCTCTCAGAGTCAGGCATGGAGTACTTATGACCCATAAATCAGGTAGGTTTAAATCCTTAGAATTTATAGCTACATAGTGTTAAAAATATGATAAAGAAGTTCTCATATAACAGTTAATCTGAAATTCCAAACTTTGCACATAAACATTGGTGGTTTTGTTAGCTAAATGTTAGAATGATGTCAATAATTGACGTGAACAAAATACATATCATTTAGTATTTGTTAAGAAAATCTTTTTATTTTATTTTTCAAATTTAAAATTGTGATGTATTTAATTCAGTTTTTAAAATAATCTTATTTATAAACACATTGACTGCTCTTATTCATAATTACAGTACTTTATAATACAGTATAGCATAGTAACTCTATGAAAAGTTTGTTAACAAAGCAAATGATTGTTCTCAGATGTGCGTGCCTAAGCTACGAATGAGGCTCTGGTGACATTTTCTACAGCAGACCACTATGTAACTTCTACTGTCCCACGTGTCTGCATTTATAGACAACTTATTTACTATAAGCTGCTAATTAATTGATACTGAATTCATGGTCAACTATAAGTCAGTCAGACCTGAATTGAGGCTTATCATGCCCAAATAATTTCTAAGTCATATATCACCTGTCTTGCTCTAGGAACAAGAACAGAAAGCTGTTCAGGTTAGAGGCCCTGTCACTATGATATTGTTAAAAACTATGGGCTGACTAAAACCCAGATCATGTGAAAACACTTGTTGTAAGCCACACAACTTGGATTTCATTCTGGGAAGACACCAAGACTATGAAAGGTGAGAATCAACTCTGAACAATTCCTCTTGACTTCCACATGTGACATGAAGTCCACTCCCACCCTGCCCTATGCATACGCATGCACACACACATACACACACACACACAGACACACACACAGACACAGAGTAAGTGAAATAATAATTCTAATGTGTTAGTGTGGAAATCACCAAGGAAGAGCACATATTGTGCAACAGAATGCAGAATAAAGAGGCAGTGTAAAGACTCTGGCTCATACCGGCCAGCTGAGGATTAGGCACATTACCTGAGGCTTGCTCCACTGTAAACATGCCTCTGGAGCAACACACAGCATTCATTGGGCTATATCTGCATATGTCTCCAAAGAGTCCAGAAAAACCCACAGGGATTGTTGTGGGGAACACATTTTACTACACAGGCACATTTGTAAATGTGGTCATACTGGTGACACACTACTGTGAGAGCCAGCTTCTTTTGATATTTGATGAGTGAATTCAGACTTGAGTGACAGCAACGTGGCTACAGAATTTGTCAGATTCTCTCTTAGGATTATATTTATAGAAAAATTCTCCATAGCAACTGCTGATGCAGTAGAACAATAAAGGTACAAGGTGTAATGCCTGACAGTCACTTATCTTAACTTCAGACAAATAAATTATATTTTGCCCAAAGATTTATTTCCATATTTAAACACAGATATTGACATCTGATAAGTTTTTGAAAGTGACAGATTCTGAATGGGCATAAACATCCTTAGGCAGGGCAGATAGTCACAATACATTTATCACAGTGTAGTATTTTTTTCCTTTCTCATGGTCAGAGCTAACTACCACTTGGGAGAGTTACAACTTTCAGCCATCCCAATAACAGATCATAAAAAGCGTTGTTATCCACATAGCTAGCAAGCGTGCTTACATTCCATAACCTTATACATACATATTTCTGTTTCTTCTATTGAGTTAATTAAAATGATAAATCAGTGAATTCTTTTTAATCTTTTAAAACTCTATAAAAATGAGTTTCCAGTATTGTCAGATATATCTCCCATCTTGATATTTATTACAGCAATCTGATACATTTTAATGTGTGTTCTATTTAATGGAATTTTTAAGCCATCATTTTACTACAATTTCATGCAGACATTATTTATTTCATAACACCATTATTTAGGTTTAATGGGCACCTTTGTTTATTTCCTTGACTTATGAATGCAAATCATATTGTATTCTAAGCCACATGTCACTGTCTTTATCCTTGGAATTTTCAAGGGTCATTTTAGATATGCCATGCTAATCTAGATTCTGGACACATTTCTTAATTCTTTTTAATCACGGATTTTACTTAATTCAAAGAGAGTCCCTGACCTGAACCAGGTGCACAGAAAAACAGTGTCCTTATCTCTGGCGTTGTCTGGGCAGATCTCACTGCTTCCATCAGTGTGGCAGACTTATCCGCTATTCCACAATTTGGGTCTTATCCAGAAGATGTGTCACTCATAGAAATAATTCAGATAATCCTTCCCATGTGTTTGAAGGTTTTATTAAAATTATTAAAGATCATATCATTGTAGAAGCAGTGGGGGCAAATGATAAGTAAAGGTGGGAGACAAACCTTACACCACTGACCTCCCCTCCAAATCCCTTCAGTGCTAGGGATGCATGTGTGTGCGATCCACGTGGACAGCAGATAACAGACACATCCACGCCTATAAACACGAACCCCATCTCCCATCATCTGCACAATGTGCTCACTTAATCAATCTATACGCGCGCGCGCGCGCGCACACACACACACACACACACACACACACACACACAAATTCTTGTTGCTTACAATCTGAGCTAAAATACCAATGCCAGTGCAAGTGGGTGGCCAAAATCCATAGCCTAATACAAAGTGTCTTGTGGCGTCTTTAGGAACCCTTTCCAATCCCTGCCTGTGAACAGTACAAGTTAGGACCTGATTGAAATTGCACAAGCATAGTTATAGTACATGTGACAGTGTAGCTATATATGTCCTTGGAAATTAAAGGAATAACTGAGGCTCAGTGCTAGGAGGAAACACATACATACCCTCAGAGAAAAAGCCCTGCCAATGCAGGGTTTTAGAAAGAGCTGAGATGGGTTACTCTGAGGGATATGCAGCACAAAACAAAATAAAACACAACACTGAACTGAATAACAAATCTTTACCTTAATATCCTGTTTCTTCTCGTCATCATATATATATATATATATATATATATATATTCATATATATGAATATATAACCAAATTAGGACTATAATAAAGGAAATTGAAATAATTAAAAAACCCTGACCCTAGCCCTAACCTTAAAACTTCATATCCTGGAGTCTCACCAAATTTAAATTGATGGGAGAATAGGAGGAAGACTATATAAACTGAGAGTAAAAGGGGGTTAAATATGTGTACACTGAGTTATGGGCGCTAGACAATAAATTAAATGCAAGCAACCACTTGATATATACATAGCTAAGGACAAGGCATTGCTAGACTCCTAAAGAGAACCTTCCAGGATCTTCCAGTTTTGACTTTTTTATAATCTCCAATTTGTGGACATCTGCTTCCTTTTCATAAAAATCTTTTGTATTCATCTTCAGGGTTGTGAGAATGGCATAAATACTTCATTGTCGTGTAAAAATATCCAATAGCATGACCACATGAAAATCTACATGCATTGTAGAAATGTTGCTTAAATTTAATAATTAAAGATTCTATAAACACTCATGTAGATATTCTCTATGTCCATACACACTCAGGAAAACAGTAATTGAGCAAATTACTTCTTATTGTTATGACAGGCTTTTAAAGACAGCTATGAAACTATTTTTACAAAACTGTCATAATGTATCATACTAAGAAACCATGAGACTCTCCCCACAGCCTTGCACTGCAGATGTTCTGTGGTAGGTATGCAGTTAAATATAGGGCTGGGGAAAGGATTAGAATGGGTGAGGTCATTTCAATACAGGCCCATTTTTGAAGACTTATGCGTTTTCAGTATGAGCTGAAGGGAAAGGAAAGAGATATAGAAGACAAAGAGGAAGAGAGGTAAAGAACAGAGGATACATCCATATATGCACTTCCTGTATTTTAGTAGATGCCAGCATAATCCTGTACCTTTGCTGAAGGTGCTCTCAGCATTGACTTTTGTGATTAGACATTTGAAGATAACATGGCAATGTGTTTCTGGGTATATTTGTGACTTTTGTGTTGGTCCAATTGTTTACCTAATAGATCTCCCTAACATTTCATAGCTGTCTTGATCACTGCACCCTTATGTTCAGCTATCAGATAAGATGAAAAATGTATCTGTTAAAGTTATAATCCCTCAGAAACTTTCAGTTGCCGTTTATAAATATTCTTTATAAATATTCAAAATTCAAAACTCAAAAATTTTCAATTATTCTTTATAAATATTAAAAAACTAATTTGCATGAAATTCCAGTTGTCCTGTAAATGTTTTTTCAAAGTCTTCTCATAATAACAGATTGAGATTCTTTTGTATGTCTCCATTTATCTTATGTTGTATTTAAAACTTCAGTCACAAAAAATGACAGATAGATGATATATGGATATATGAATATATGGATTTAATATAAAATTTTCTTCTTTTGGGTCCAAAAGTGCAATAGAATTTTGTGAGTATGATTCACCCAAGATATAATCTGAGATGAAAAACTTATATTAAGATTTGGTTGTTTGCATTCAAACTCATTTCTCCAATATTTTTTGACAACATTTACTTCAATATACTGGTATTGTCATTTCTTATCTCTCTTTTATTTTCAACAAATGTAATGGCATTACACACGTCCCCACCAGCATGGATTCCTGTCACTGATTTTTTTTTTAGACTTAGCGCTTGTAATTGTACTTAGGTGAGATTCCTATTGCTGCGATGTACTCTGGACCTTAGACTTGCAGAGAGGCATTCGTCAACCTTTTCCTCAGGAGCGGCAGCCTCATTCTTCTCAACCTGGCATCACAGTTTAACACTATGTTCTGCTTGATAGAAAACCTTGTCCTTTATTCCCTCTCTTACGTGTTAAGTGCTAGTATGCAATTGTTAAATTGTTTATACTGGTAATTTATTGTTTTCCTGTGTTTGGCTCATGATGCTGAATTGAGATTTAGAAGTCTTAACCCAACTCTAAATCTTTTAAGGGTTCTAGATAGTATTTTTCCTTTCCATAATTTATTTACTTTTTATTCACATTATATCCTAGTTGCATCCCCTTCCCTCTTCTCCAAGTCCTTCCCTTACAAGTTCCTTCCCCCACTACCTCCACTTCTTCCTCTCAGAGAGGAGGAAGACCCCTTGAGTACCCCTCTACCTTGGGACATCAAGTCCCAGCATGACTCAGCATCACCTCTCCCACTGAGGCCAAATCAGGAAGTCCATCTAGAAGAAGAGGATCCAATGGCAGGCAACAGAATCAGAGACAGTGCGCCTGCTCCATATGTTAGGGATTCCACATGAAGACCAAGCTGAACATCTGCTACCAATGTGTAGGCGACCTAGGTCCAGCCCCTGCATGTTCGTGAGTTGGTGGTTCAGCTTCTGTGAGCCACTATGGACCCAGGTTAGTTGACTCTGTAGGTCCTATTAGGATGCCCTAGTCCCTTCTAGCTTGTTCAATTCTACCCCTCTCTCTTCCACAAGACTACCTAAGCTCCTCCTGATGTGTAGCTATGGGTCTCTGGATTTATTTCTATTAGCTGATGGATGAAGCCTCTCAGGAAAGAGTTATGCTAGGTTCTTGTCTGCAATCATATCAGAGTATCATTAATAGTGTCAGGGATTCGCTCACTTACATAGGATGGGTCTCAAGTCACTGGTTGGCCCAGTAACTGGTTGTTCATTTCCTCAGTCTCTTGCATCATCTTTGTCCCTGAACATCTTGTAGGCCAGACAAACTTGGGGTTAAAGGTTTTGTGGGTTGATGTCTCCATCCTTCCACTGGAAATCATGCCTGAGTACAGGAGGTGGCTATTTCTATATCTCCTGCTGGTAGGAATCTCAGCTAATGTCACCCCCATAGACTCCCCATATCCTCCCCCATCCCACGTCTACAGCTAGATCCAAACATGTTCCCCACCGATTTCCATTCTCACACCTAGGCTTCCCCTATTCCATATTTACTCATACCTGTTAGTTCTTCCCATACCCATCTTCACCCCTCTCCCATCCAATTGCCTCTCTCCATCCATGTATGTGCATACATACCATATATGTCTTTTATGTCAACTTAATAGGAACACAAGTCATCCAAGAGGAGGCAATCTCAGTTGGAAAAAAATGCCTCTATATGATCCAGGTATAGAATATTTTCTTAACTAGTGATTCATTGGGGAATGTCCAGCACAGTGTGGCCTAGTTTTCTGGCTCTATAACAAAGCAGGCCAAGGAGCAAGGCAGTAAGTATCACTTTCCACAGCCTCTACACTAGCTCCTGCCTCCAGGTTCCTGACCTACTTGAGTTCCTGTCCTGACTTCTTCCAGTGATGAATAGTGAAGGGTAAGCTGCATAAGCCCTGCCCACATGAACACCTACATGCATTGCTTTTGGTCATGGCTTGTCAGCATAGCAATAGAAACCATAGCAAGGACACTAGCACAACCTTGTTGCTTCCAACTTCCTTGTCACATAGCTAGCTTTTTTACTATCATTGTTACATTTCAATGCCTTATGTTGTTCTGGGTGATTTCTTTTGATTTCTCCTGATTCAAAGATACTCAATTTTTAAATGTGTGGGTTGAAATAATGTACAGATTTTTCGAAATCTTCCACTATTATATGCAATGTAAATAGGCACACTGTACTGGAGGCATTTCCTCATTTCCTTCTAATTATGTAAAACTTCATATATGTTCAGTGTTCTAAAGTTCTATTTCTTACCAGTTTTACACTGTTTAATAATCTTTATTTCACTGTATATAAATATACAGTTCTGGATGATCTTTTATATACTTTCAAACACATAAATGTTAATTTAATTCTTTTCAATTAAAAATAAGCATTTGTGGTCTTTTGAGCATTTTTAAATTATTTTGTGCTTTAACCACTTATTTTGCTCAGCATATGATAATTACTATATGTAAACATTTGGTCTTTTGTATTTTTCTTCCTGTTTGCTTATAGATAAAACAGTGAAAAATCTATAGCTCATATATATTTACTTGCACATGGCTACTGGAACTGACAAATATTAAAATGCACATCCATATGCCCAGCACATACTTTATTTATACATAATGAATTCATACACATGTCTGTGATATACATTTTCATATTATGATTACATAATATTAGTAAATACATAGACAAACAGATAAGACTAATATAGACACATGGTGAATAAGCAATAAGTTATAATACAGAGATGATAGATGGTAGATGGTACAGAGCTAGATGTTTATAAAAATATGTATAGATAATAGATAAAAACAGATAATTGAAACATAGACTGATAATCAGATAGGTCTTAGAAGGTAATTTGACCAAAAATTCTAAAACTCATTAAATGCATATGTTCATAATGTGTTCTTCTATGTGAACACATTATAATAAAACAACAAAGAATCATAGAAAACTATAAGCAACTTAAGTGTTTCCTTACGAAATTTTGGGCACAAAATATTGCATATTGCTACAAACTGATACTATAATTGTATTTAAATACAACATTTACAAAATGGCAAACATTTTTCTAAGTATGTTCTGTCTATGTGCTCACATTTTTTCTAATAGCACTATTGAGCTGCTATCTCCACTTTACAGTTAATGAAGTTAAAGCATGAAATATTTAAGAAAATCCCCTTTCCTCACACTGGGATTCTCTGGTGGAGACAGCAATAAGCTCCAGGCAATCTATGGTCCACGAACTTATGCCATAACTGCATAAACCCACTATGCTATTATTCATTGTTATTAAAAGTTTAATATATTTTCTTTTTGAGAATATTTAACATTTCAAGCCATTAAAGTAAAAACATTAGTCAATGTTCGATAAGAATACAATGTAAATGTCAATGTGGGGTTAAATAAAATAAAACCACTTACTCAGTTGAATATTTGAGTTATTCAAGACGATGGAGATATTTATGCTCCTTTAAATTTTCTATATTAAAGGTGAAGTGTGTAGCTCATCAACTAAAAATATATCTATGGGGCTGGAGAGATAGCTCAGCGGTTAAGAGCTCTGATCTTCCAGAGACCTGAGTTCAATTTCCAGCAACTACATGGTAGCTCAGAACCATCTGCAATGTTGTTAGTTATCTTCTAGTGTTCTGGTGTTCTGAAGACAGTGACAGTGTAATCACATATATAACATAAATAAATATTTTTAAAAAAGAATAAAATCTACATAAACAAAACAAGCAGTAATTGACAATCTGTACTTAGACAGGAAATGTAATAAAGTAAGTTATTCCAAATTTTAATATATTAGTGAGACTGGAAACATACAGGCTGTTGTTATGTTTGCTCATATGATCTATCCTTCTACAAAAACCTCTTTGTAGAAATAATAGCTTAGAATAAGCATCAGTGTAGAGTTAGGTCCTTTTTGGACAGGGAGAACATGAGGACAAGATGTAATTAAGAGTGTCTCCCACTGAAACTAATAGAAAAGAAACTGGGGAAGACCCTTGAGGACATGGGCACAGGGGAAAAGTTCCTGAACAGATCACCAATAACTTATGCTTTAAGATCAAGAATTGACAAATGGGACCTCATAAAATTACAAAGTTTCTGTAAGGCAAAGGACACTGTTAAAAGGACAAAACAGCAACCATCAAATTGGGAAAGGATATTCACCAACCCCACATCTGATAGAGGGCTAATATCCAATATATACAAAGAACTCAAGAAGTTAGACCCCAGGGAACCAAATAACCCTATTAAAAATGGGGTACAGATCTTAACAAATAATTTTCACCTGAAGAAATTCAGATGGCCAAGAGGCACCTTAAGAAGTACTCAACATCATTAGTCATTAGGGAAATGCAGATCAAAACAACCCTGAGATTTCACCTTACACCTGTCAGAATGGCTAAGGTCAAAAACTCAGGAGACAGCAGGTGTTGGCGAGGATGCGGAGAAAGAGGAACACTCCTCCAATGCTGGTGGGGCTGTAAGATGGTACAACCACTGTGGAAATCAGTCTGGAGGTTCCTCAGAAAACTGGACATGAGACTTCCAGAGGACCCTGCTATACTTCTCCTGGGCATATACCCAAAGGATTCCCCAGCGTGCAATAAAGACACATGCTCCATTATGTTCATAGCAGCCTTATTTATAATAGCCAGAAGCTGGAAAGAACCCAGATGCCCCACAAAGGAGGAATGGATACAGAAAATGTGGTATATTTACACAATGGAATACTACTCAGCAATTAGAAACAATGAATTCACAAAATTTTTATGTAAATGGTTTGATCTGGAAAATATCATCCTAAGTGAGGTAACCCAATCACAAGAATACACATGGAATGCAATCTCTGATAAGTGGATATTAATTAGCCCAGAAGCCCTGAATACCCAAGGCACAAATTGCATAACAAATGACTCCCATGAAGAAGTATGGAGAGGGTCCTGATCCTGGAAAGGATTGATCTAGCATGGGAAGGGAATATAAGAACAGAGAAAAAGGAGGGAGGTGATTGGAGAAGGGATGGAGAGAAGAAGGTTTATGGGACATATGGGGAGGGGGGATCCGGGAAAGGGGAAATCCTTTGGAATGTAAACAAAGAATATAGAAAATAAAAATATTAAAAAAAAAAAAGAGTGTCTCTAGATTTTAATGGCGGATCCATCAGGATTCACCACAGGGGATTTAGATTTAATGAGGCTTACAGAGTAGGATTTTAGTTGTTGCACCTAGGGATTAGTTACCATTGTTTCTGAACTAAGTCTATGTGATGTTTTCCTTCATATGGCAGTTTGACTGGGTTCGACAGAGAAAGTATGGTTCTGCTCCGGGAGCTGATCCTGTGCCACAGTGCTCCATACCCAAATATCACTGGGAGAGAGCTGGTATCCCAGGAGTTCTGACATACCTGTGAGCGCAGGTTAAGACCACTACTTCTGCTCAAATTCCTGGCCTAAGAGGGACCCTCCCAGAGCCATCAGGACACAGGAACCAAGGAACAGTTGGGAAGAGGATCCTTCCAATTTTCATCTGTACCCTGGAGTGGATCCTGTGCCACAGTGCTCCATACCCAAATTCCTCCCAGAGAGAACTGGTCTCCCAGGAATACAGATGTACAGTCTTGCAGGAGGGACAAGCCAAAGTTAGAGACAGCAAGACCAGCTAACACCAGAGATAACCAGATGGCCAGAGGCAGGGGCAAGAAAATAAGCAACAGAAACCATGGTTACTTGTCATCATCAGAACCTAGTTTTCTTACTACTGCAAGCCCTTCTTACACCAACACACCAGAAAAGCAAGACTGATTCAATATCACATCTCATCATGATGATAGAGGACTTTAAAAGGACATAAATAACACCCTTAATGAAATACAGGAGAACACAGGTAAACAGCTAGAAACCCTTAAAGAGGACACACAAAAATCCCTTTAAGAATTACAAGAAAAGACAACCAAACAGGTGAAGGAATTGAACAAAACCATCTAGTATATAAAAATGGAAATAGAAGCAATAAAGAAATCACAAAGGGAGAAAACCCTGAATATAGAAGACCTAGGAAAGAGATCAGGAGTCATAGATGCAAGCATCACCAACAGAATACAGAGAAGGAAGAGAGAATCTCAGGTGCAGAAGATACCATAGAAAACATTGACACAACAGTCAAAGAAAATGCAAAAGGCAAAAAGCTCCTAACCCAAAACACCCAGAAAATCCAGGTCACAATGACAAGACCAAACCTAAGGATAATAGGTGGAGAAGTGACCAAAGATTCCCAACTTAAAGGGCCAGTAAATATCTTCAACAAAATTATAGAAGAAAACCTCCCTAAACTAAAGAAAGAGATCCCCATGAACATACAAGAGGCCTACAGAACTCCAAATAGATTGGTCCAGAAAAGAAATTCTTCCTGTCACTTAATAGTCAAAACGCCAAATGCACAAAACAAAGACAGAATATTAAAAGCAGTAAGTAAAAAAAGGTCAAGTAACATATAAAGGCAGCCCTATCAGAATTACACCAGACTTCTCACCAGAGACTATAAAAGCTAGAAGTTCCTAGGCAGATGTTATACAAACCCTAAGAGAACATAAAAGCCCAGGCTACTATACTCAGCAAAACTCTCAATTAACATAGATAAACAAACCAAGGTATTCCATGACAAAAACAAATGTATACAATATCTTTGCACAAATCCAGCACTACAAAGGAAAATGGATGAAATATGCCAACACAAGGAGGGAAACTATACCCTTGAAAAAGCATGAAAGTAATCTTTTAAAAAACCCAAAAGCAGATAGTCACACAAACATTAACATAACATCACAAATAACAGGAAGCAACCATCACTATTCTGTAATATCTCTTAACATCAATGGACTCTATTCCCCAATAAAAAGACATAGACCGACAGACTGGATGCATAAACAGGACCCAGCACTTCCGTGTCAAAAAGAGACACTGCCTCAGAGTAAAGGGCTAGAAAACAATTTTCCAGGCAAATGGTCCCAAGAAACAAGCTGGCATAGCCATTCTAATGTTGAATAAAAGCAACTGTCAACCAAAAGTTATCAGCAAAGATAAAGAAGGATACTTTATATTCATCAAAGGAAACTTTACCAAGAACTATCAATTCGGAATATCTATGCTCCAAATGCAAGGGCACCCACATTCATAAAAGGAACTTTACTAAATCTCAAAGCACACATTGTACCTCACACACTCGTAGTACAGGACTTCAAGACACCACTCTCATCAATGGACAGATCATGGAAACACAAAATAAACAAAGACACAATGAAACTTACAGAAGTTATGAACCAAATGTAATTAACAGATATCTATAGAACATTTCATCCTAACACAATAGAATATACCTTATTCTCAGCACCACATAGTACCTTATCCAAGTTTGACTACATAATAGTTCAACACATAAAAGAAGATTGAAATAATGCCATGCATCCTATCAGATCACCACAAACTAAGACTGGTCTTCAATAACAATAAAAACAACAGAAAATCCACATACACATGGAAATTTGGTCAAGGAATATATAAAGAAATAAGACTTTTTAGAATTTATTGAAAATGAAGGCACAACATACCCAAACTTATGAAAGCATAATGAAAGCAGTGCTAAGAGGAAATTTCATAGCCCTGAGTGTGTCCAAACAGAAACTGGAGAAAGCATACACTAGCAATTTAACGGCACACCTGAAAGCTCTAGAACAAAAAAAACAAAAAAACAAACAAACAAACAAACAAAAAACAAATGCACCCAAGAGGAGTAGATGGCAGGAAATAATCAAACTTAGGGCTAAAAATTAACCAAGTAGAAACAAAAAACCAAAAAATATATATATATACAAAGAATCAACAAAACAAAGAGTTGGTTCTTTGGGAAAAATCAATAAGATAGATAAACTCTTAGCCAGGCTAACCAGAGGGCACAGAGATAGTATCAAAATTAACAAAATCAGAAATTGAATGGAGGATATAACAACAGGAACTGAGGAAATGCAAAAAGTCATCAGATTGTACTACAAAGGCCTATATTCAACAAAACTGGAAAATCTGGGTGAAACGGACATTTTTCTCAACAGATACCAAATACCAAAGTTATATCAGGTTCAGATAAACCATCTAAACAGTCACATAACCATTAAGGAAATAGAAGCAGTTGTTCAAATATCCCAACCAATAAAAGCCCAGGACCAGATGGTTTTAGTGCAGAATACTATCAGACCTTCAAAGAAGACCTAATACCAATCCTCTTCAAACTAGTCCACAAAATAGAAACAGAAGGAACAGTACCCAGTTTATTCTATGAAGCCACAGCTATGCTGACTGTTCTCCCTTGGAGATGGAACAGTTTCTCTCTAATCAGGAACTTGTCAAAATTTCCTTTTATAGAGGACTTCATAAGAGATTATTTTCTACTTCTATCATGTTTAATGTTCCAATTAGATTTTAAAAACTTGTTGAGTACATATTACTTTTAAGTTCAGAAGATATGCATATATAGGGGACATTTAACTAATATAAATTATTTTGAAGATTTTAGAAAAAGTCAATAATGAGTTGTTCATTTTAAATTAAATTTTATTGGTTTAATAAAAAATAAAATTAAAAGAGATCGTAAAAATCCAGTATGATGGCAAAAGAAGGAAAGAAAGACACAGAGGGAGACAAAGGAAGAGAGAGAAAGATGGTGATATATAAAGACAGATACAGATACAGTGCCAGAGACAGAGGTAGAAGGAAAAATAAAATGAATATGAGAAGGACAAGCACCACCTGCTCTTCCTTTGATTTGGAAACTAAAGACAATGTAACCCTGACTATATAATTCATTGTAATGATAACTGAGTTTGGGAGATAAGAAGTAAAGTAATTCTGTATTCCAATGCATTTTCTGTATACCTGTTGGACTGTAACACTGATTCTTGCAATTTTACAGAATGAATACAAGTTCCTCAAAGTAAAATATTTTTGAAATAAAAGAACAAGCATCAGTGAAGCCAAGATTGTCCATTGAGTGGGCCTATTTTATTCAAAGCAAAAGAATGAATGACTCCTAGTCTCCTGGAATGCCAGAGTGAAGAAGGATCAATCAACCTGATAGTCCTTGAGACCTCTATTAGGACCCAGCCTGGGCCCGAATCCCCGATACAGTGAACATGGTTTAGACCCTAATCCTGCAGAAAACAGAACACAACCCGGTGAAAGAGCAGAACTAATGTATTAAATAATAACGTTTACTGCAGAGTTGAAGAAAATTTTCTACACTAAGGTTTACAGCTTTTATATTAGGACATTATGGACATGAGTTTGCTACAGACAATCTAATTATTACTTTTAAAATTTGGAAATAGTGAAATCATTTCTGTGTGATTATAGGAGGTTAGCAATTTGTGTAAAGTGATCATTAAGATGTTGCAGTTAACAGCTCTTATCCCTTAACAGACTATCTCATTTAATATCATTTAATGAGCCACTAAATATATTCAAGGGCTCATTAGAATCATCAAATGCTCTGAAAAATATAGCCGTGGAGTATGTGCAGCTGAGATGGCTCAACACAGTTCATAAGGCCCTAAACATGCCACCAGTGTGGCTCAGCCACATCTCAGCCACCAGGATGATCTGTGCAGTCTCAGCCTAAAGCAATTCTGTGGAAAAACGCCTTTGCCTTTTACACTATGAGTAGAAGTTGTAACCATTGTTTGTGGACAACTGGAGACAGATGTTTGTTTTTTTTTTGCTCTAGACTGCCTTAGTTATGCAAGATTAAAATGAATGATAATTTTCTGCGTTAAATTAATTTCTGTGATTTCTCCATTTGAGTCACATCTGTCTGAATTTCCTTGACTGACATATCTTCCCAGAAGAGCATTACAGTACATGCGAAATCCTATCCTTGCCTTCTATAGTTAGAGGCAGGCATCTCTCTCAATCTGAGCCTTGAGGTTATTTGCTCAAAAAGACGTGGCTTGTTTACTGGCTGCTGTCTGAGACAGGGGGAAAGCATTCATTTCATGAAGAGAATTTCACTCTTGTTGATTTAGAAATATATGGGCCAAGAAAAGACAAAATGCCATATTCCTTCATCCCTAAAATTATGGTAATAAAATGAAATGCCAATAGTATGTCTATCTCATATGATATAAGTGTCTCAACATCCCTAGACAGGAGATTTGAGTGAACAAACCCTTCTCTTTTAGCCAGGGGCAATATGAAGAATTAACACCTGAATATTTTTTTTTCTCAGGTGAGAAATGTTAGGGCTTCAGTGACAGAAACTGTGCTGCAAACAGACTTTATATCCCAGACAGGCTGCATTGTTGGAAATCTGTACTCTTTGAGTCTTAAAATTATTATTTATATCAAAACATTTTCTGGCTGCTTTTGATAAGCGTCATATATACAATGAGTTACCCTTGCTTTCTTTATAAAACTGACTTTGAATATTTAAAACAAGTTTTTTTTTAGTCACAATAGACTTGTTTCTACTTGCAGGGCATAATCTAGCCTGCAGCTTCCTGCGGGCTCTGGAGTTCCCTGCAGCGCTTCTCACAAACACCATTATTACTGTGCAGCTTCCGATCGACCCCCAGGCGACTTGTTTACTTCCGTGTTCTAGACTCCAGGTTGTTCACACCCCATTCCCAGTGGTAGTTATTTAGCTTCAGTGACTTTGACAATCCACTAATCCAGATCACCAAATTCCATCTTCAGGTTACAGTGGTAGCAATCCATCACTCTGCGGATCCCTGTGCCAGAGAGAGAGAGAGAGAGAGAGAGAGAGAGAGAGAGAGAGAGAGAGAGAGAGAGAGAGAGAGAGAGAGAGAGAGAGAGGAGAGAGGAGAGAGGAGAGAGAGGAGAGAGAGGAGAGAGAGGAGAGAGAGGAGAGAGAGAGAGAGAGAGAGAGAGAGAGAGAGAGAGAGAGAGAGAGAGAGAGAATGCCACGAAGCACAGAGATCTCAGACAATCTGATCAGCATCTACCGGGCCCTAAATGAGGTACAGTCCACTGAACACAGTGGTAAGGAGTCCAAGAAAGGGCAGATTGGGATTAGATTTATCGGTTTTCATCAGAGGTGTTGATCCTCATGGGTGGAATGCAATTTTCCCAGGTTTTCATTTTAGAGAAGAGTATCAGCTTCAAATGTTATGAAAAAAAAAAAAAAGACACAATTCACACATCAAATGATGCCCAAGAAGAAGGAAGAAGAAAATATGGATACTCTGGTCCTTCTTAGATGGGGGAACAAAATACCCACAAAAGGAGATACAAAGTGTGGAGCAGAGTCTGAGGGAAAGACCATCCAGACACTACCCCACCTGAGGATCCATCCCATTTACAGTTACAAAACTCAGACACTATTATTGATGCCCACAAGTGCTTGCTGACTGGAACTGGATATAGCTGTCACCTGGGAGACTCTTCTAGTGCATGACAAATACAGAGGGGATACTCTCAGCCAGCCATTGAACTGAGCACAGGATCCCCAATGGGAGAGCTAGAGAAAGGACCCAAGGAGCTGAAGGGGTTTGAAGCAACATAGGAGGAACAACAATATGAGCCACCCAGTACCCCCAGAGCTCTCAGGGACAAAACCATCAACCAAAGAGTACATGGCTACAGACACATAGGCAGCAGAGGATGGCCTTGTTGGACATCAAAGAGGGGAGAGGCCCTTGGTCCTGGAAGGCTCAATACAGCAGTGTAGATGAATACCAGGACAGGGAAGTGGGAGAGGTGTGATTGAGGAACAGAGGGAGGGGAGATGGCTTATGTGATTTTCAGTGGGGTGAGGGGGCAGTGTTACCAGGAAAGGGGAAATCATTTGAAATGTAAATAAAGAGCATATCTTAAAAATACAATAATCTGGCACACTGGGAATGTGGGGACTTCCCTCTTCCCTCTATACTTTAGAGCCAAGCTTGATGAACTACTGCCGATATTGCAAGTGCATTATTGATCAAAACTAAAATAAATAGCTGGGCAGTGGTGGCACATACCTTTAATCCCAGCACTTGGGAGGCAGAGGCAGGTGGATGAGTTCCAGGACCGCCAGGGCTATACAGAGAAACCCTGTCTCGGGGAAGAAAAAAAAAAAGCCTTAAAATAAATAAACAAAATACCTATTGAAGAACTCCTGTTCAGCTGCCACCAACTGTCTTGTCTCAGACTGGAGCCATCCACCTCCTGTGTGAGTCTAACATTAGAAGAATGAGTTTCCCAGCTTTTTTCCACACACAGTTGTCAAGTGGTTTGTGATAATAATCCCACATTTCCATCTTTTTGTTACTTCAAACAGCTGTTTTACATGTTGGGATTGGAGAGCTTTGCTCTTCCTCTGTGTTCCTGGTCTTGGTTGCTGATTGAGGGAACACCTGCTGCTTGCATGGTGCAGTCTCAGAGGTAAACATCAAAACATAGATCAACACAGAATTATTTTATCTGAAACAACTTTGGGTACCAAGTCTCTGAACACTTAAAATTTCTGCCCAGAGCAAGACAATACCAACTACATAAACGTTTATCCCTTTACAAAGAAGGTAAGACATGGTTCAAAAGAAAATACCACAACTTCCTACAATTCCAGAAAATAAGTGTTCAATAGGTTCAGAAAAGCCTGTCATTGTTTTTCAGCATCCATGTGTCAGATAAACACACTGAATTTGGGAAGCATTGAGCTAAGTTGGTGATTGCCATGCTGAGGCCTCTCTGACACAATGTAGCATAGACCCTGCTTGGCATGTGAAGAAAATATTTGCTGAAAACTATTTATTGAAGATCCGCTGTTGGGAGAGTCTCTGTGTTTGTGTGAAATGGGTTCTATTTGAGTGCTGGTAATTGATAACAAACTATAATATACTAATAGTACTAGGGGATAAATTATGAACTAAACAGAGGTGAAATAATGAGATTTGGAAAGACTTGTAGTTAACATTAAAATATCTAAAATAAAAAGCGTTGATGAGTATAATTAAAAATGTTTATTTTTAAGCCTGCAGAGAGTGGCAACCTTCTGTAATAGACATGAGAATAGGAGAATGTATAAATGAGATTAAATGAATACAGAAGGAAGACAAATCAGAGAATGAATGAAACTATAGTATTAAGAGAATTGAGTCTGGAGCTATGTCTCAGTAGTTAAATGTAGTAACCGCTCTTGCAGAATGCCGGAAAATGGACTCAGTTTCTAGAATTCAGATGGTAGCTCACAATCATCTGTAACCCCAGTTCTTTGGGATCCAGTGTTCTCTTCTGGTCTTCACAGGCACAAGGCACAAGGCACAAGGCAAAGTCATGGTGCACAGACATACATGCAAACAACACCCATCCACATAAAATAAAATAATTTCCAAAAAGAATGGAAACTTGTTCACACTCCTCAGTAGAAAACGAGTTCAGAGATTACCAATTCTTCATAGCTCATAATCTTTATCTGCAAATAGTGAATGACACTGCAACCTTTCCAACCTTCAGAAAAGATGCCACCTAGAATTTTCTTTTCTTCAAAAATAATCCAGAATGAGAGTTTCCAATTATAGCAGAAATGAAAGGAAATAATCATAAAGGTAAGAAAATGCATTAATATAAATTTGAAGAATGAAAGTCAACTGAGAAGTAAGAGATCAGAGTCTCAGCTTTGACAGCCCAGCTGTAATAACATCCTGAAGACTCAGTTCTTAAATATGTATATAGAATTCAGACTACTCTAAATGCCATAGCATTTGAGAACAGTTGGGAAAATATCAACAACCCTCTTTTATATTACATAGATGCATTAGGGTATATATGGGTGTATATGACTATATATGTGTGTATATGACTATATATGTGTGCATGCATCAGCATTACCCATTTTCAAAAAATCACTTCTCTGATTAAAGCTTAAAGGAACACAAATTTATAGATATAAACATAAATACTTAGAAGACAGTTTGATAACCTGCCAACTTATAGAAATACTACCAATTGGTTACCTTTTGACCATAAGATCTTCTAAGTAATAGGCTTGTGACAGTGTGTACAGTATCAGACATCCCTCCCATGAAAGAGAACTCAAGTACAATTTATAAAAGTGTTTGGTGACTCACTGTCACTGTCGCACCAGTGCATAAAACTTTCCTGGCAAGCCAGTATTATAGGATACAGGGTTTGATTTTTCCATGCCTGCAAACAAAGTGGGTAGTATCCTCATTAATAAAATCTTACTTTTTTACTATGACCAACCAAGACCAATGCCAATTTTCTCAGAGGTTATATTTCTACCATGTAAATCACAGTCAATATTCAGTATTAATTAATACCAATTCATGTAATATCTTATTACCTGACTCATTTCTGGTCACAATGGCTGAAGCAGAAATAGATGAATGAGTTTCAAATGCCTAAATCCTCACCATGGTCTTCTCTCCCTTATATTTCTCACTCAGATATAGGAGTGACCCCAGATGTCTATGCACTTAGTAACTACAGAACTCATTAATATTCTTCAATATTTATTTATTAGCTTTCAGGATCTCTTAGTTTGGGTTTAGCTATATGAATAATTTACATCCCTTTGAGAAAGCTGATACTTGTGCAGTATTTGTCTCAAATATTTGATGGTTTGTGTGAACCTCCAAAAATTCCCTTCTATCTGAAGTCATGATCTGTGATAATTCAGACAGTGGTTATTGCAGTGGTTGCTCTGGGTCCTTAAGAAAGACAAATGGAAGCAGAGTTCTTCATCTCCGAATACCTTATGCAAGTGTTTCTATTGAGAATAGGCCGCATGTAGTAGACATTAGAACATTCCCCAAATGCCATCATTAGTAATTTGTTAGGCTGGAAAATTATAGTCTTGTTTTGCTTGTATGAATTTTACAAATTGTACTTAATAGGTCTAACATGCTTTGTATTATAAATCATAGCTTAAGTATATATGTTTTATTACTGTGCTTTCATATGCAGCAACTTGATAAATTGAATAAAATATGTATATGACATTTTATATTATGTGATCATTGCCTTGCAGGAATTGTCTTTTAGCCCCTTCAAACCATTTAAATTATTTGATGAATCTTCAGTGAAGTGATTTCTTCTCCACCACCACGGGTAGGAAGTAGATAAGATTTTTTTATGGACCAGAACCATTGTGCATGGGTGGTTTGGGATGGTAGATGATATATATCACAAAGACAGAGACAGAGACAGAGACACAAGAAAAAGAGATGGCAAGAGAGACAGAAAGAAAGAGAGAAAGAGAGCTTCACTAAGGAGATGAGATCTTTGAGAGTGAGAGGGTTGCAGCTGACCATCAGAAGCTGACAGTGACCAACAGCAGTACAATATGAGAGCTGATCATCTTGAGAACCTCAAGGAAAGTTCCCATGAGCTCAATATAATTGACTGAATTTATAACTTAAATTACAAGCAAAATGAAAAGAAAGAAAATGACAAGTGCATACCTCATGAGTCTGCCAGTCATCAGAGATTTGAATTTTGACATATCCTCATCTTCTCTTATTGCATACAACAGTACTTCATATTTTGTATGTCATGAGGAGGGAACTCCAGTGGGTGAACCAAAAAGAAGTTTCACTCATTTCCTGAAACCAAAAACACACAGCCTACAGAGACATGAGTTTGGTGGGCTCTACTGGTCTGAGTCATTATAGATTTCTGAATCGGTAAAAACATCACATCTAAAGAGTATGGTCAGCAGACCCATAAGATACACCAGAAGCTATAGTGTATGCTGCTGGCATGTCAATAGAAACGACTCATTTCTTTCTCCAGAACAACCCCCTTCTAATAACTAGCTCTGAAAATTTTGAAAGAATTTGGGAGCAAAGTTTTTCCTCATTACCATGTTCACCTGACCTCTTGTCAACTGACAAATATTTATTTAATCATCATTGCAACTATATACAAAGAAAACACTCCCCAAAGCAGCAGGACTCAAAATATGCTTTTGAAGAGTTCATTAAATTCCAAAGTGTGGATTTCTATAACTATAACAATAAGCATTCTTATTTATTGTTTGCAAAAATACGCTGAGTATAATGTTTCCTACTGTGATTAATAAAGATAGTCTTGAGCCTAGTTATAATAATTTGAACTTCAGAGTCCAAAACTGCATAGCATGAGGGAGTGCAGGAGGAAAATGTCTATATACTGACCCTTGCAGAGGCTAAGTCCACAGGAAACTACAAATAAACAGAACTATAGAAAACTAAAATACTGGCACAGTAAAGGGTCAATGAGGTGAAATCTCAGCTTTAAAGAGTAAGATAAAATACTTGCAATGATTATATTTCATAATGGGAGGATATTCAAAACTTGAAAAGAACTGTTTAAATCAGTAGTAGTAGAGTGGTAAGTTGATGAAAAGATGGGCAAAATATTCACACTTTCATTTCTTTTCAAAAGTAATCATAACTGCCTAATAGATAGGAAACACCTTTTAAGCACGATTAATTATCAAGGGCTGAAATACAAAATCAATATGGGACACTAACATGAACTCTATAGGCTATTAGTAAAGTCAGAAGTCATCAAGTTTTGAGAATGTGAAGAAATGAAATTCTTTTAGCTGGTGTTGGCAACACAGATGTCTGAATACATTTAAGTAGGTAATAATTTTATCTGAGCCAACCTTCATTGGGACACGGTTTTAGAGGTGAATTCACCTTCCTGTAACAAAACATGCTATCTCATATGCATCAGAATATACCTGAAACTGCCAAGATGATAAAAAACATTCTGTGTATTGGCAAGGAAATAGAGAAGTTACTGAGATTGGGAAAGGAGATTTCCACTTGCATGAAGATTGAGGATGTTTTACAAAGCAAATAAAGCTGAACAGGAAGGAGAATGTATTTATATGTGTAAACTGAATGTAAACAAGACTAATCTCACCAAGAAAATTATATAAGTATTGAGAAGAATATTTTGTCAAATGTTTGGGCTTCAGTAATGCACTGCTTAACCCTCGCTCTGCTATACCCAATAATTAGTCCGGGACAAGTCATTAAAGTAGACTCAAAGAAAATTCTTTCTGGGGAAGAATCTGAATGTCAGCATTATCATATAATACTGCCATTCAGATTATCATACTTCGTGAACTCTAGAATCCATCTTCTTACCCAGTCCAAGAATGGGAAACAGACTACTTACAGGGGAGCTCATCCTATCACGGATATTTAAATAAAGGATTGATTTCTTACAGATATGTCAGTTTAATGACAGCATGTGAACTGTATCTGCAGGTCAAAAATTCAGGATTATGCAGAGACACAAAGGACACAGTTGCAAATGTCATGTGCGGGCATCTCTCCTTCAATCTCATCCCATAGTAAACTCTAGAGGAGTGATATTGTCTGACTCCCAACACTAGTCACAGTATTAATGTCACAGTTATCTGCATGTCATTCTGCTTTTAGCCACAGAACACTCCAAAGAATGTCTACTTTGGAAACAATTGGCTTAATTCTTTCATTGCATAAGATGTTGGCATTTCTCTCAAAGAACAGATAAAAATATATCTTCCTATTATTCCCTGAAACATGTATTCTGTAGCCTCTTAAGATAATATCTTTGAAGAAATCATATGTTATGACTAGTCTGTAGTAGCATCACTGTAGCAGATTAGCAGCCACTGCAGAGTCTGAAAATTAAAACACAATATGCTATCTGTGTCTGCTGATGTAGAAAACAAAAAGTCAGTAGTTACCAATTATATATGTAGCACAGCATGCTACCAGTATGCTATCATGGAAAAATTATTACAAACAAATTTAAAGAAGCAGGAGCAGATAATAGATTTGGTAGCAATAATGGTAGTAACTTCAAACAAGAACAGTAAAAGCCTTTGGATCAACTCAATCATGTTAATGTATATTATCAAATTTCATTGTTAAAAATAATTAGGTTGTACACTCAAGTCATTCTTTCCACACCCAAGAATCTACATGACTTTTGTTTCTATCCAGGATAGATCCAATCTGTAGTTAACAATCAGACTTTAAGGAAAGCTATATCTGATACTCTCATTTTAGCTGACAGTGGATTGTTCCCAATCCCTGCCTTGCCATCATGCCTCATCTATTTTGAGCTTGTCTATAAGTCTTCTACTTTCCCCTATGTTCTTACTTCTTCATGCCCCAAAGCCTCATGAACATTGCCTGTTGCCATGACATGCCAGATGTAGCTCTCCATTATAGCAGCTAGCTGTAAGGGGCAATAGTTAGAATGAAAGGCAGAGACCCAATGGAAACGGTGCCGAGTTATACATATGAGCATTATGTGCCTCCATTCCTCAATACTGAAGAACAAATGCTTGTCTCTCACACTTTCTAATGGGGTCAATACTCTTCTTATGTGGAGTGCAATGCTCAGGATAAAACTAGGACTCAAAAGAGACTCACAACTTTCTTTTTCACTCTGCCTTTGTGATGCAATTCAGTGTAGCTCTGAGAATTTCTTGTTTGTAAGATATAGTTTATATTTCATTTCTGTGTCTGTTTGTGTGTATAGACACATGCATGCATGATCCCACAGAAGCCAGAGGCAGCACGTCCCTTAAGATGGAATTACAGGTGTTTGTGAGCCATTTGATTAGTAATGAACTCAGGTTCTCATCAAGGGCAATACAAACTCTTAAGCAGTGATCCAACTTGCCAGCCTCTCCTGATATTTCTTATGTCAACTGTCTGACTGTTTTTATCTCCAATACTACAATTCATGGATTAGATGTGCTGTTTTTATTTTGGCGTAATGAATTATATTGAGTTATTTTGACTGATTTTCTATTAACCTAACCAGCTGTTATGCCAAACCTAGTTTCTTTGGGCAATTGACTGCCTAGTTTAAATGATATATACATTGGTGTGTGTGTATGTGTGTGTATTATACATGTATGTATCTGTGTATGTTTAAGAGTTTATATGCAAATAAATGAAGGTTAATGCAGAGGCCATAAGTGGGTATTGGATCTCTTAGAGCTGAGTTACTGAGAGCTGTGAGCAGCCTAATGTGAATTCTGGAAACTAAACCCACTTCTTCCGTAGATCATTAGTTACTCTTAAGCAAAACACCATTTCTCCAGCCCCAACCCTGCAAAATTCTAATAGAAATCCTGCTGCTGGTATAAATGAGAGGTTATAGAAGTATTTATATTTCTTCCTTCTCAAAAGCATGGGCATATGGAACTTGAATACAAATGGGCCTTTTGGTATAGTCCCTGGGAGCTCTAGTGGTACTGGTTGGTTCATATTGTTGTTCTTCCTATGGGGCTGCAAGCTCCTTCAGCTCCTTGGGTCCTTCTCCAACTCCTCCATTGGGGACTTTGGGCTCAGTCCAGTGGTTGGACCCTAAAAGATGACTCATCAGTTAAGGACATGTAATGCTCTTATAGAAGAATGAGAAGATCCATTTCAGATCCCAACACCAACATGGTGGCTCTCAACTATTCGTAACTTCAGTCCCAGGGGAATCTGATGCCTTCTTTGTACTTCATAATTCAGACATATAGGCAGACAAAACACTCATACAAATAAAAAATGTAAAAACACAAAAAATGAGCCTTCTGTAATATGTTAGTAACATGTGGTCAGAGATTTTTTTCTCTTTATTATTCATCCTATATTCTCCTTAAAATGCTAATTTACATAAAATTAAAAGATGGTCTTAATTAAAGACTATATTATTGTTATGAAAACAGATGAATGATACACTTTTCAAAAATTTCCATAGAAATAAGTTAGTTCCAGGTAGGGGCGGCAGCGGCGGCTGCGGCGGCGGCGGCAGCGGAGGCAGTACAGCAGTGGCTGGTCCAGCTGAAGGGCCATCAGCAGTGGAACCAAGGCGACACAGGGTCCAGTTAGGCCCTGCGCCCATGACCACTGACCTTCACTGACCAGCGGGCTGCAAACAGCTGCGGTTTTGCGGCGCCTTTCGCTGCAAGGAAGCCACTTCAGAACTCGGCCTCTCCATCTTGATTTCGAAATCTAGTGACATCAGACAGTCTAAGGTACACAAACATAATCCGAGGCCAACACCGCGGGGGTCTGAGCCCGACGGGTGTTGGCCTGCACCCAGGCCCTTGGCTGATCTGGGGGGGGGGCATCGGGGCGCCAACCCAGCAGGACAACAGAGAGGTCTGGCGGGCAGAGCCGTAAGGGGCATAGCCTGAGGCTAACAAAGCGGGGGTCTAGGCCCCAAAAGGCACAAGACTGACCCCAAGATCTGGGCGGCTTGGTGGGCCATCTGTGAGTCAACCCCCCCCAGGAGGTTGTTAGCACAGCAGACTCTCCCGGCGCTTTGGGGGAGCGCGGGTGCACACGCCCGCCATCCTGGTCACCTGGCAGACCCAATTAACAGTCATAGCCCTAGGGGAACTTGGCTCGGACCTTGGCCTCCCAGGCTTTTGCCTGGATTTAGGGCCTGGGCAGCCAGGCTAACCTTGTGTGCGCCAGCCCGGTTGGGGAATCGGCTGCCCAGCGGAGTGATCAGAACACAGGGGAGGTCCAGGCAGCATACACCATCGGTGCTCCCTGGGGATGCACACGGGCTCCATCACAGACACAATCTGGGGCAAGGCCTCAGGCGGGAGCCCTCAGCTCAACTCTCTCCCCTTCCGGATCCAGATCAGCCTGGGCAGCAGCACCACATCACCAGGTCCGGGCGGCCAGCTGGGAGAAGTCAGTGTGCTCCAGTGAATCCAGCGGGCCCCAGTGGGAGCCTTGGGGTGCCTGCTTCTGGATCTGAACAGACTGGGCAGCAGCACCCTGTCTATAGGCAGTGCAGGGGGTAAGCTGTGCACCAGAGGCCAACTGGGAAGGGGCAGCTTGCACTGGTGAGTCCAGCACTGACAAGACCAAGTAACACCAGTGAGAACTAGATGGCAAAAGGCAAATGCAGGAACGTCTCTAACAGAAATCAAGGCAATATGGCAACATCTGAACCCAATTCTCCTCTACCAGCATGTCCTGGATACCCCAACACACCAGTAAAACAGGATTTTGATTTAAAATCACTGGTCATGATGCTGGTACAGGAACACATGAAGGACATAAAGAAATTCAGAAGAAAATGGATCAAAAGTTAGAAGCCCTTGCAAGGGAAACGCAAAAATCATTGAAAGAAATCCAGGAGAATACAAAAGCCAATAATGAGGAAACGCAAAAAACACTTAAAGAAAATACAGGAGAACTTTGGTCAACAGGCTGAGGTCATGAAAGAGGAAACACAAAAATCTCTTAAAGAATTACAGGAAAGCACAAACAAGCAAGTGAAGGAGCTAAGCAAAACCATCCAGGATCTAAAATCAGAAGTAGAAACAACTAAGAAAACTCAAAGGGAGACAACTTTGGAGATAGAAAGCCTTGGGAAGAAATCAGGGGACAGAGATGCAAATATCAACAACAGAATACAAGAGATAGAAGAAAGAATCTCAGATGCTGAAGATTCCATAGAAACCATGGATTCAACAGTTAAAGAAAATGCAAAATGCAAAAAGCTTGTAACCCAAAATATCCAGGAAATCCAGGACACAATGAGAAGACCAAACCTAAGGATTATAGGCATAGATGAGAGTGAAGATTTACAACTTAAAGGGCCAGCAAATATCTTCAATAAAATTATGGAAGAAAACTTCCCTAACCTAAAGAGAGAGATGCCCATGAATATACAAGAAGCCTACAGAACTCCAAACAGACTGGACCAGAAAAGAAATACTTCCTGTCACATAATAATCAAAACACCAAATGTTCTAAACAAAGAAAGAATATTAAAGTCAGTAAGAGAAAAAGGCCAAGTAACATATAAAGGAAGACCTATCAGAATCACAGCAGACTTTTCACCTGAGACTCTGAAGGCTAGAAGGTCCTGGGCAGATCTCATGCAGACTCTAAGAGAACACAAATGCCAACCAAAACTACTATATCCAGCAAAACTCTCAATCACCGTAGATGGAGAAACTAAGATATGTCATGACAAAACCAAGTTTACCCAATATCTATCCACAAACCCAGCCCTACAAAGGATAATAGGAGGAAAACACCAATACAAGGAGGGAAACTTCACCCTGGAAAAAGCAAGATAGTAACCTTTCATCAAACCCAAAAGAAGTTAAGCAATCAAATTTAAAAAATAGCGTCAAAAATGATAGGAAGTAACAATCACTATTCCTTAATATCTCTTAACATCAATGGACTTAATGCCCCAATAAAAAGACACAGACTACCTGACTGGATACGTAAACAGGACCCTACATTTTGCTGCTTACAGGAAACACACCTCAGGGTCAAAGACAAACACTACCTTACAGTAAAAGGCTGGAAGACAATTTTACAAGCAAATGGTCTCAGGAAACAAGCTGGAGTAGCCATTTCAATATCAGATAAAATTGACTTTCAACCCAAAGTCATCAAAAGAGACTCTGAGGGACACTTCTTGCTGATCAAAGGAAAAATACAACAAGAAGAACTCTCAATCCTGAACATCTATGCTCCAAATGCAAGGGCACCCTCTTTCATAAAAGAAACTTTATTAAAATTCAAAGCACACATTGCACCTAACACAATAATTGTGGGTGACTTCAACACTGCACTTTCCTCAATGGACCGATCAGAAAAACAAAAATAAACAGGGACACAATGAAACTAATTGAAATTTTGGACCAATTAGATTTAACAGATATATATAGAACATTCTATCCTAAAGCAAAAGAATATACCTTTTTCTCAGCATCTCATGGTACCTTCTCCAAAATCGACCATATAATTGGTCATAAGGCAGACCTCAACAAATATAAGAAGATCGAACTAATCCCATGCCTCCTATCAGATCACTATGGAGTAAAAGTGGTCTTCAATAGCAACAAAAACAACAGAAAATCCACATACACGTTGAAACTGAACAGTATTCTACTCAAAGATACCTTGGTCAAGGAAGAAATAAAGAAAGAAATTAAAGAATTTTTAGAACACAATGAAAATGAAGACACAACATACTCAAATCTATGGGACACAATGAAAGCAGTGCTAAGAGGAAAACTCATAGCCCTGAGTGTCTCCAAAAAGAAAATGGAGAGAGCATACATTACCAGCTTAATGACACACCTGAAAGCCCTGGAAGAAAAAGAAGCTATTTCACCCAGGAGTAGAAGGCAGGAAATCATCAAACTCAGGGCCGAAATCAATTAAGTAGAAACAAAGAGAACCATACAAAGAATCAACAAAACCAGGAGGTGGTTCGTTGAGAAAATCAACAAGATAGATAA
The DNA here is from genome assembly GCF_947179515.1 of Apodemus sylvaticus. Classification (NCBI taxonomy): domain Eukaryota; kingdom Metazoa; phylum Chordata; class Mammalia; order Rodentia; family Muridae; genus Apodemus; species Apodemus sylvaticus. The sequence continues at coordinate 4,491,870 of NC_067475.1, forward strand.
ACCCTTAACCAGACTGACCAAAGGGCACAGAGAAAGTATCCAAATTAACAAACTTAGAACTGAAAAGGGAGATATAACAACGGAAACTGAGGAAATCCAAAAAATCATCAGATCCTACTACAAGAGCCTGTACTCAACACAACTGGAGAATCTGGAGGAAATGGACAATTTCCTTGACAGATACCAAATACCAAAATTAAATTAGGACCAACTAGACCATCTAAACAGTCCCATAATGCCTAAAGAAATAGAAGGAGTCATAGAAAGTCTTCCAACCAAAAACAGCACAGGACCAGATGGTTTCAGTGCAGAATTCTATCAGACCTTCAAAGAAGAGTAAACACCAATACTCTTCAAACTATTCCACAAAATAGAAACAGAAGGAACACTACCCAATTCCTTCTACAAAGCCACAATTACGCTGATACCAAAACCACACAAAGATCCAACAAAGAAAGAGAACTTCAGACCAATTTCCCTTATGAACATCGATGCAAAAATACTCAATAAAATTCTTGCCAACCGAATCCAAGAACACATCAAAACGATCATCCACCATGATCAAGTAGGCTTTATCCTGGGAATGCAGGGTTGGTTCAATATACTGAAATCCATCAATGCAATCCACTACATAAACAAACTCAAAGAAAAAAAACCACATGTTCATTTCATTGGATGCTGAAAAAGCATTTGACAAAATTCAGCATCCTTTCATGCTTAAAGTCTTGGAGAGAACAGGAATTCAAGGCCCATACCTAAACATAGTAATAGCACTATACAGCAAACCGGTAGCCAGCATCAAACTAAATTGAGAGAAACTTGAAGCAATCCCACTGAAATCAGGGACCAGACAAGGCTGCCCCCTTTCTCCTGATCTTTTCAATATTGTACTTGAGGTACTAGCTCGGGCAATTCGACAACATAAGGAAGTCAAAGGGATGCAAATTGGAAAGGAAGAAGTCAAACTATCATTATTTGCAGATGACATGATAGTCTACCTAAGTGACCCAAAAACCTCCACTAGAGAGCTCCTACAGCTGTTAAACAACTTCAGCAAAGTGGCAGGTTATAAAATCAACTCAAGCAAATCAGTGGCCTCCCTATACTCAAAGGATAAGCAGGCTGAGAAAGAAATTAGGGAAATGACCCCTTCACAATAGCCACAAACAGTATAAAGTATCTTGGTGTGACTCTTACCAAACATGTGAAAGATCTGTATGACAAGAACTTCGAGACTCTGAAGAAAGAAATGGAAGAAGACCTCAAAAATTGGGAAAACCTCCCATGCTCATGGATCAGTAGAATCAATATACTTAAAATGGCCATTTCGCCAAAAGCAATATACAGATTCAATGCAATACCCATCAAAACCCCAACTCAATTCTTCACAGAGTTAGAAAGAGCAATTATCAAATTCATCTGGAACAACAAAAAACCCAGGATAGCTAAAACTATTCTCAGCAACAAAACAAAGTCTGAGGGAATCAGTCTCCCTGACCTCAAGCCATACTACAGAGCAATAGTGTTAAAAACTGCATGGTATTGGTACAGTGACAGGCCGGAGGATCAATGGAACAGGATTGAAGATCCAGAAATGAACCCACACACCTATGGCCACTTGATCCTCGACAAAGAGGCTGAAAACATCCAATGGAAAAAAGATAGCCTTTTCAACAAATGGTGCTGGTTCAACTGGAGGTCAGCATGCAGAAGAATGCGAATTGATCCAACCTTGTTTCCTGGTTCTAAGCTCAAATCCAAATGGATCAAGGACCTCCACATAAAGCCAGACACTCTGAAGCTAATAGAAAAGAAACTGGGGAAGACCCTTGAGGACATCGGTACAGGGAGAAAGTTTCTGAACAGAACACCAATAGCATATGCTCTAAGAGCAAGAATTGACAAATGGGACCTCATAAAATTACAAAGTTTCTGTAAGGCAAAGGACACCATCAAGAGGACAAATCGGCAACCAACAAACTGGGAAAAGATCACCAATTCTACGTCAGACAGAGGGCTAATATCCAATATATATATAAAGAACTCAAGAAGTTAGACTCCAGAAAACCAAACAACCCTATTAAAAAATGGGGTATAGACTTAAACAAAGAATTCTCACCTGAAGAACTTCGGATGGCGGAGAAACATCTTAAAAAATGCTCAACTTCACTAGTCATTAGGGAAATGCAAATCAAAACAACCCTGAGATTTCACCTTACACCATTCAGAATGGCTAAGATTAAAAATTCAGGAGACAGCAGGTGTTCGAGAGGGTGTGGAGAAAGAGGAACACTCCTCCACTGCTGGTGGGGTTGCAAATTGGTACAACCACTCTGGAAATCAGTCTGGAGGTTCCTCTGAAACCTGGGCACCTCACTTCCAGAAGATCCTGCTATACCACTCCTGGGCATATACCCAGAGGATTCCCCACCATGTAATAAGGATACATGCTCTACTATGTTCATAGCAGCCCTATTTATAATTGCCAGATGCTGGAAAAGAACCCAGGTATCCCTCAACAGAAGAGTGGATGCAAAAAATGTGGTATATCTACACAATGGAGTACTATTCAGCCATTAGAAACAATGAATTCATAAAATTCTTAGGCAAATGGATGGAGCTAGAGAACATCATACTAGTAACCCAGACTCAAAAGGTGAATCATGGTATGCACTCACTAATAAGTGGTTGAAGAAAGGATGAGTGGCCTCTGGTTCTGGAAAGATTCAGTGAAACAGTATTCAGCAAAACCAGAACAGGGAAGTGGGAAGGGGTGGGTGGGAGGACAGGGGAAGAGAAAGGGACTTATGGGACTTTTGGGGAGTCGGGGGCTAGAAAAGGGGAAATCATTTGAAATGTAAATAAATTATATCGAATAAAAAAAAAAAGAAATAAGTTAGTTCCTTTCAAAGAGAATGCAGCCATTATTGCATACAACTTCATCCATCAAATTCAAGTCACACATTATTTTCATTCATTTAAAAATAATACTGAGAGGAAAACTATTCAAATAAAATAAGAATTCTGTAGACACTCTCTATGGTCCATAAAAACTTCTTTAAAAATATGTCAAAGGAAAATCTTCACTCCTCTCAGCAAAACCTAAAAGAAATGTATTAGACATCTTTTCTTACATTCTGAGCTATATTTTATAGGAAGCTATTGTAAATCTATGATCCTGAGCTGTTTGCTAGAAAAAATTCTGTTTATAAATAGCTAGTTTGAAAAGTATTTATCAATTTTTATGCCAAAGTTTATACAGCCTGTTCTTTGTATTTTTTTCATTTTAAAATTTTTCTAATGTTTAGCAAAGATGTTGCTCTCAAAAAGTATGTCTATTGTAATTAACCTTGAATGTGTTCCTATTGCATTATTTTTCTTGATTTGAACACTAAAATAAACATTTCGGAATCTCTTATTCATAGCAAATGCATGTAATAAATTATATACTTCCAAAAGTATCTAGATATTAAATGTCGTATTACTCTTTCTTCTTGCCATGTAATGTTTCTACCAAGCACATGGTACAATGTTATTTTGTGTGTGTGTGTGTGTGTGTGTGTGTGTGTGTAGCATTGAATGTGATTGAATAAACTGTAAGACCTTTTTTACTTGTGACCCCTGCATTTCTGTAAGAGGAAAGATGATGAAAATTGCCTTTTCTTTATCTTCCTGGCATTATATTTCTCACACTTGTTACTGGATTTCAAAATTACACTCTATAATGCATGATAGGAAGGCAGGATCCACCACGTTCTATCCCTTCTCTGTGTCTTGCGTCTTCATTAATGCTATAATTTGTGGTGGCATAGAATTGTAGTGAGAATAAAATAATCTGGTATTGGAAGACAATCGTGTATGTTGTATACTTCTGGCTGGAGTTTATCATCAATATGCATTGCAGTAGAAGTTTTCAAGTGTTTGATTGATATCTACCATTTACCCAATATTAAGGAAGGGTGTAAAAATGCATACTCCCAAGTTCATAGCCATGTGGCTGTCTCCAGAGTTAGTTGAGTTGATGGAACTGGTGTAGTTTCCTGTAACCTCAAAGAAGGAACTTCATGAGAGAGTGGGTAACACCATTAAGATAGAAGGATAGGTGGAAGCCAGGGTTTCTCTTCCTTCCTGTAATTCCTGTGAACATTCATTCCTGCACTCATTTGATGAGAGCCTGTTTCATGTTAGGGATGGGTGGATCTTTAGGTTTGGGCTCAGAGGAATACCATCTGGAAGACAAAAATACAGTCACACCAAATCAAGAATAAAAGTATGTTTTAGTTGTGTATGGAAGAGCATGAATGTTACTGTGCAGGTGGAATTTTACCTACAAAAGAATAAAAATCAAATGTGTGTTTCATATAGCACATCCTGGGTACTGTTGACCAACATGAGGAATTTAATGGATATTTAACACATTGTATTCCTATAACAAGGAAAATCTTCTTTGATGCTATTAAAGAAACCATTCTATCTAGACATACACAAATCTGAATGTTGAAAGTCCATATTTATACATATGGTAGTTTATTTATATTCACACAATGCCAATATATGACACAAATTTTACTGAGTGAAACACAATAATAAAGAAAAAGAGCTCAGTGCTTTGCTCTTCCTTTTGTTTTGGTATTGAAGTTGAAATTAAGTCACCTGCTTTGCTAGTCAGATGCTTTTTATTGCAGGCTATAAAGCATCTGATAATGCTTCTACTGTTTTATCAGATAAAATACAGACAGCATGGAAAGAGGTGGTGTGGCCATGTGTTCAGACTCATGGTTGGATTTTACATAAATATTCATTGCATTGACTTAAAAAGTGGTATGTTTTATTCTTACATTTGCACTCATGTAAGGCACTGTGCCAAGGAAGGGAGTACTCCTTCCTTGCCTTGCTGCCCATTGCTGCTGACCCATTACCTGCCTATTTTCTGTTACTCAAGTTATTTTATTCCTGCTTAAGAGGGACAGTAAGTATGTTCATCTTAAGGTATAATTTGGTATTTTGTTAGTTTGCGGGAAGAAAATAATCACAGGCTGAAGCTAAATATATTTCAAACCCAAATACCACTGTGCCAAATTCTCTACAAAGAGAGTTTACTGTCAGACACCTACATGCATTTATTTTCTGAACTCTACAGTTTTAAAATACAAATAATTTTAAGGCCTCAGCCAGAGCTTATCATGAACTCCATTATTATTTCTATTAATAAATGGCCAGAGATAGTGATGTTGGAGACTTTCCTAAATTCTGATCTCCCGTCTCTTAAGTTATTAGAGCAAAGAGAAGAAAAATAAGCCTGGCATTTTAGCTGTCAAGGCAGTTGCTTAAATATAATTTTGTGGTTGGATAACTCAAGAGTGGATTAGGTACAAAACTCCTGATTTCTACCACTTGCTCTTTTAAGTGCTGAGGAGCAAGGAAGAGTGTCTAGATTTACCACGAGCTTTTAAACAGCAATGTGGGACCAACAACCACCTGCATGTAGCCTCCTTATTGGGATTCTCAAAGTCTCTGCAGCCCTGTTTAAATTGCACAAATCACAGAGCCTTGGGTGTTTGTATGGAAGGACATTTGCTTTCTCCAGCATTTATTGACCACAGGGGATTCCCAGTTGGGTCCTGACAAAAGCAAACTCAGGCTGGGTCTCTACAGGTGCCAAACAGCAACCTCCAGAGCTCCCAGGCTTTGTGGGCAGTCTGCCTTTTGCTTAACCAGCCTCTCCCAGGAGAAGATTTCTTTAGTGTATGCAGACAGTTTGCAGAGTAAGGCAATAAAATGCTTAAGTTAACATTATTAGGGAAATGTAAACACCGTTTTGATAGATGTCATGAATGTGCTCAAAGTACAGGCTCTGTTGTAATGGAACAGCTGGCTACTTACTGATTTTAAAAGAGCAGAGAGGCTTATTTCAGGGTCTTTTATCTCTTTCTTTCTCCAGTCAAATCTGGAGCTGTCCCCAGAGAACTAGTGTGCTTGCTTGGATAAAAGGAATAACCTATGGTGTGATTAATAGATATTTAAAACTTAAATGCAAGTGCTATATCAATAAAGTCATTTTTTTAGACTGACTTTGATCCCTGGTCCATCTACTTCTTTGATAGACCTAATTATTTACAAATGCAAACCTTTTTCATGTTCTATTTCATTATAATGCTAATATCAACATTCACACTTGGTTTATGAGGCTTTTCAAAATGTATTTATCACCAGACACTGTTTTAAACCTATCCCCCACCCCTTGATTTTCATTTTAGCTCTCATAGCTGGGCTGCTCTATTCATTGGAAGAATCTATTCTCAGTGTTCTTTCAATTTCTCCCTGAAAGATCTTATCCTTTTGGAAAATTTTAAATCAACTTTAAGCATTCATTATTGTTATTTTTTTAGACGCTAAGATCAATGTTGGATAAGTGGGAGTCTTAATTTCCCTGGGAGGATACACCTGGAACCCTGTTCTTAATGATGCTCAGAGCTGCTTCCAGGGCCAGTTTGTTGCTACAGGGTCCCTGGCATTCCTTCCTTCTCAGAACAGCTGAGAAAGGTGGAAGACTCGGCTGGCTTTTGCTCTTTCTCTTAAACTAGACAATGAGGAGCCCATGAGCTCACCAAGATGTAAGTTCTTTCCATTAAATAGAAATAGAGAAAGGGGAAGCAATTCAAAGACCTGTGATACCTGAGGGAGAGGTGATATCTCATTGCTTGTCTTCTTGAAGTCTTTATTCTTTCTTTTGTTGATCACCAACACAATCTTCAGATAGCATTCTCTGTACAGACAATTTTTATTGGTCACTCCTCTGAATCCTCCTAGACCTCTTTAGAACTAGATCTGTCCAGACCAATGAAAACTATTAAAGATCAGAAACTATTTTATTTTCCTTTGAAAATGCTGACCACAGGAAAGAGGATAAACCAAAGAAACCATCTTTTCAACTCTCACTGATATCCATCCTGGTAAAGTTGAAAAGTCTGAAGACAGAGCTGACCCTGAATCTGTAACTTATCCCTGATCAAATGCTCCTCTGATGAAGCTAAACTACAGAATTCTCCAATACTTAATCTTGGCCAGATGACAATCACCACTGGTGAAAGAACAATTCAAATGCAACACTGGATTTGTGGTCTTTGCTAAAAGTTGTCTTCAGGCATTTGGGTTAAAATGGATGCTGCTCAAGTAACTCCTTGATACTTTCATACAATGTACTGTAGTATATTCTCTACCCAACACTTCCTGAGACTCATCCTCGATTTCCTAGCTACCAACTTCTACATACCAGTCAAGCCCACACCTTCTTGTATGTGCCCTTCTGCTGGAGTTTAGCTGACCTAGCCAGAGCCATGACATAAAGAAAGCTGACTTTCTCTCCCTCAGCAGTTATCTCCTATGTTAGGGGTTGGGCTCCATACCTCTCTTGCCTCTTGTTGCTGGGATTTTGGTTGGCTTGGGTTTATGCACATTTCTGTGGGCTGTCACCCCTGCTATAAGCCCATATGTGCTATCACACTGCTGTGTCCAGAAAACACCATTTATTTGTGGTCATTCATCATTTCTGGCTCTTGCTCTTACCCTTCTTTCTCCTACAAAGACTCTTTGGTAGAACTGAAAATAGCAATGTAGATTTTTTAAAATTTCAATGTTGTTTAATGAATTGCATATACTTATTTACTACATTGGAAATATTGTTAAAACCTTAGCTTTGGAAGAGATAATATTGTGTTGGGTTTGTAAATATTCATTACACCACAGTGGTAGCACAATGACAAATACACAAGGTTATGTTATAGAAACCTGGGATGGTAGAAGACCCTTATTATAAACATTCTACTAGTTCCTTTTATAAAATAGAGGAACATATGTTTTCATAGATCATGTTACTTTTTCTTTTTTCATTGGTTATTTTATTGGTTTACATTTCAGATGTTGTCCCCATTCCCAGTTTCCCCTCTGCATGGCTCCTCTCCAATCCCACTTCCCCACCTCTATAAAGGTGCTCACCCCCCACACACACTCCCACCTCATCACCTTAACATCCCCCTATGCTGGAGCATTGAGCTTCCACAGAACCAAGGGCCTTCCCTCCCATGGATGCCAGATAAAGCAAATCTCTGCTACATCTGCTGCTGGAGCCATGAGATGTGTAATCTTTGATTGGTAGTTTAGTTTCTGGGGAGCTCTATGGTGTCTGGTTACTTGATATTGTTTTTCTTCCTATGGGGTTGCAATTCCCTTCAGTTCCTTCAGTCCTCCCCCTAACTCGTCCATGTGGTCTCCATGCTCAGTCTGATAGCTGGCTGCAAGCATCCATATCTGTTTTGGTCAGTCTCTCAGAGTGCCTCTTCCGGGACACCTATATCAGGCTCCTGTCAGCAAGTACTTCTTTGCATCAGCAATAATGTCTGTGTTTGGTGTCTGCATGTGGGGTGCATCCCTAGGTGGGGCAGTCTCTGAATGGCCTTTCTTCAGACTCTGCTCCACTCTTAGTCCCTGTATATTATTTAGACAGGAATAATTCTGGGTTAAAATTTTGAGATGGGTGGATAGTTCCATCCCTCAGCCAGGGCCTGTGCCTATCCACTAGGTATGGTCTCTACAGGTTCTATCTCCCCTATGTTGGGTATTTTATCAAATGTCATCCCTGTTGGGTCCTGGGAACCTCTTGCTTACCTCGCATCTGGGACTTTCTAGTGGCTACCCCCAGTTCCCCATCCCTTACTGCTGATTTTTTCAGTGGTTTGAATGTCACCCCTCCAAAATCAGGTATTGTCCATGTCCACAAAAAGAATGATGTTAAAAGTTAAATAGCCAGGTAGTGCTGATGCACGTCTGTAATCCCAGCTCTCTGGGAGGCAGAGACAGGTGGATTTCTGAGTCCGAGGCCAGCCTGGTCTACAGAGTGAGCTCCAGGACAGCCAGAGCTATACAGAGAAACCCTGTCTCAAAAAAAAAAACCAAAACCATTAAAAAAAGAAAGAAAGAAAGAAAGAAAGAAAGAAAGAAAGAAAGAAAGAAAGAAAGAAAGAAAGAAAGAAAGAACAAAAGAAAGAAAAAAAAGAAAAGTTAAATAGACTATGGGAGATGGTGCCACCCAGATTTTGGAGACTGAAGCAGGTTGATCTCTGTGAGTAGGAGGCCAGCCTGGTCTACATAGCAAGTTTCAGGCCAGACACAGATATGCTGTGTCAGAAAAGAAAGAAATAGTTAATCAAGTATGAGGGTACTAGGAATGAAAGGAAGACACTAAACTTCGCCTTCTACCTTCCAACAGGCTAGAATGTAGTGCTGCCCCCTGCAGGGGATTAAGCAACATACTAGTTCTGTACAAATCCACACTGATCTTGGATAGCCAGCTTACTTAAAGACAAGAAAATTAATATCTTATTTACCTAACTTATCATGTCTTAGGTATTCCTAAAATCATAATGGCAAAAGGATGTCCACCACAACTTAGGTTCCTAGCAACAGCGTGGATCTGCACAGCTATGTTTTAGACAAGGCTTTTAACATGATGGTTCCAAGAAAGATCTTGCATTCATTATAACAGTTATATCATAGCAGTGAATAACTTAGGAATCATTTGAAAACTGGTACCTTTAAAAATAGATGTTACTGGCTGTGTTTTTGACAACTTTGCACACGTTTATATGTTCAATAATAGTTACTCTTCTTCAGATTCAAGGATGAGTCCAATTTTCTCTTTTAAAATCTACAGCATTAACAAACACATCATGGACTTCTGCCAGATCAGACCCATACTTTCCAAAAGACTACACAGAGCCTATTGGATTTTCTTGTCATGTCCTGAACAGTTTTTCTTCATTAATACACAGTTGATATCTAAACAGTGAAAGTATCTATATAAGCAAACTGGGTGTACTAATAAACTCCTGTAACTAGAGGTGAATCGTAAGGATACCACATTTTATCTTACACTAAACTTCCATACCACATTTTTAAAGTTTATACAAATAAAAAGAAAAAATATAGTTATATAAAACTAAGTAACAGTGTTTTTGTTAGTGTTTTACTTGATTAGAAAGAAAGAAATATATACATTATATAAAGAAATGTATGAAATAATTTGTTGTACACTTTGCACAGCATAAGCCCTAAAATTATTTGGAATAAAAATTAAACTTTGTATTCTGTCTATATGTACATATGTATATATTACATATATAAACTGTGTAACATTCACATACTCATATGCATAATATAATGTATTTTCCTTTACCTTCTATGTACGTCTATGTATTTTTCATTTTCAATCTTACTCTTGCAACAGGGAGATAATGAGAGAGTCTGCTTACAGTCTTTTCTCCAAAGCCTTAGCTAATTACTATCCACATATGTAATCTTCCAATGCAGGATGTTTTGTGAATAAGATTTAGCATTATAAATACACTGTTAAATATATGAACTGCACATTGCACCAGTATCGTATAAAAGTAAATATAATAGAAAGCAATCCCAGTGGCTATGTTCATGTTAACCCTAGAAAAATAGTTTTCCCTATTTCAAAGTCAGTGATAGATTGCAGAGATATCCCAATAATATTATGTTTCAAAAATTCAGTATGAAAAAAACAGATCTTCTGAACCTTATTATAAAAGGTATGAAATAGGTGATAAACACAAAATAACAGGTTTGAAAAAATAAATTAAAGATTAAATGGATAAATAAACAGTCCTTCTGATACTACAGCAGACCTGATTGCATCTTTCAGAGATAGGTATTGCTGCTGACCTCCATAATGACCTTATGAATCTGTCCTCTCAGGACCAAGGTAACAGTGTGATGACTGATAGACACAAATATAACCAAGTTGGAGTAGATGAGTTTAAAGCATACTATGGAGGTCCTGTACTGTGATCTCATAAAACATCTTCCATAAATAAAGGCTTGTCAAATAAATGCATGTAGAAGAAATGTCATAAGATAAAAACAGAGACTAGAGTTAGAGATATGGGAAACCATCTAATGTCTTTTTCTCCTGTGCTCTATATTGATGCCTCTCAAAGGAAAGTGAGTCCATTGTTTCAGATTCTTCCAAAATGCAGATTTTTAAGAGGGAAAGAGGAAAAGAGATTTACAAGAGTTAAAGATAGTCCTTAAAAGATGTGGTATATGGATGTAACCACACTTGAATCAATTTAATGCCTTTTGTCACATCCTAAGGACATAAATCCTCATGTTTGTGATATAGCCCATGACAAATTAAATGATAAATGTCAGACACTATTGGCTTCATATCTTGTATAAGTGATTAGTAAGATCTAGGATCCTAAATCCCAACATCTTTGTTTATAGACATTTTCTTGTTGCTCTATGTTCTTTTCAGTTTTCCAGACTGTATTTTAAAGTCTGCTTTGAAAGGCTGAATTTCAAAGAAGGGGAAATTTCCTGGCTAAATACATTATCTTTAGAACCAGCCCCTGCCTAGCTTCTATGGAGCAATTTGTGTTGACCAACATCACCCTATAATCTCTTAAACTATTAGGAAATGAACTTTGTCCTCCTGCTGAAGCTGCTCATGTGTGCCTATAGCAGTATAGAAGCCAGCTGTGGAATGTGGGCTTAGCATACAGGGATCTTGAAGGCATACTATTGAATTTTTAATCTGAAATTGTCAGTGCCTGAACTGAATTTTTGGTGGGCTGAGGAGCTTGCTTTGCCTTGAGAGCATTTATATTTTACAGCTTCATAAGGAGAGATAATGTTTGTGGAGGAACATTAAAGAATCACAAGTTGGGCCATTTCTATAATGGAAGCATTGGTTAAAACATGTTGAACAAATAATCAGCCCCTATGAGTGGAATCCACATTGGATTATTATTTCAGGACAACTGATTAAGAAGGTAGCAAACATGAGATGGAAGATACCAGCTTCATCAGCCCAATGAACATGGAATGTTAAGGGCAGGTTCAGGTGTGATTGTCGTCACGAAGACTTGGCATCAACAGGACTTGACAACCAGGGATTCACATCATCAGGACTCAGCCATCAACAAAATATATCCCTTGTATTGTGATGCGAGGTCACAGTTGTCTACTTGACACATCTAAGCATAGGGAATGATTGAAGAATTTTCATCATCAGATAGGTCTATAGGAATGCTTTCTGGTGCATTTTTAATTGGTAATTAATGCAGATGGCCAAGCACATTATGGGCAGTTCCACCATTAGGCATGTGGTCTAAGTGTGTATAAGCAAACAGGCTGAGAAAGCTACAGGGAATAGGCCTAAAAGTAATATTCCTTCATGCCTCTGCATCAACTCCCAATTCCAGGTTTCTCCTTGAGTCCTACTCTGATAGTCTGTAAACCAAATAAATCCTTTCCTCCCCAAATTGCTTTTGGCCACAGGGAATTAAACAGAGAGTTAAACTATAGCAATATGTTTGAGCTTTCAAAAGATATAATATACAATAACAATTTATTGAAGTAGAGGGATCAATGTTTATTGATTCCGTAATACACTGGGGCAGAAGTAGGGTATTTGATATGTGTTTCATGTTCATCTCTTGAGAGCAAAACATTGCTTTTCCTCATGATACTTACACTCAGTGTACTGGAGACTCACTTTCAGAAGCTGTGTGTGACATCTAGACAAACACAAACAGAAGGAAGTCTGGCGCAGAGTTGAGTCTCAATGTTTCTCTCTGGAAAGTGTAGAAATGAGCAGTAGATAGCATGGTTAAAGCTGAGACCTGGATAGAAGAAAGCCATGCCTTCGAAACATCTGCCTTGATGGTTCAGAGCAGGTTTTGAATTTCTGCTGAGCACTGACATGTGTATATGTGAGCACAAGCTACAAAGTTCAGTCAGGCTCCACCAGAAAGTAAGAAGATGAAAAAATAATACAGAACTAAATCTCACATGTGGCCAAAAATACTTTGTTTTTCCCATCAGACAGAGAAAAAGGAACTTCTAATCCAGGGGCTTGAGTTAGAGACTCTGAAAGGCAGCATCACCACAAGTCTTTTCTGGAAGAGCCAGGGAGAGTCAGCCCTGAAGTGAAAGGCTCTGCCGGGTGCCAGCTAAAGAATAAAGGAATAAAACAAAATCTCAAGGGGATCATACTTGGAAGATACTTAACTACATGACAGAAAGGAAAAAGGAAATGTCCACACGAGCTAAAGGTATAGAACAAAGTTTAGCCATCAATAAAGCACATGCTTTGTACCCAATTAAAAATGACCGAAATATAAAAAGGAAAACTAAATAGCAAGAGGACGACGATCAGTGAATAAAAATATTTACACTAGTAACAACAGAAAGTGGAAAATCAATAGACAAGACCATTAGAAATGTTATTTTAAACATTCCTATGCTGAGTGAAGAAATATACAAACACATGTGGAAAGGGATAATATTCTTATAAATCCACATTAAAGCAGAAAAGGTAGGAAATAAAATAAAGAAAATTAAAGGCAGATTAGTGAAATGGTAGTAATTTTAAAGTCAACATAGAATATACCTTTAAAAACAATAAGAACTGAATAGAACTTCATAGACCCATAGGAAAAGCTATTCAAAACTCTTATGAACATAATAAAATAAAATAAAGGACAGAAAATAACACATAAACAGTGTTAATATAAGAATATGGTCACTGTGATATAACAGGGTGTAAGATTCTTAATCATGAGTTAGCACAAAAATTATGAAGAATAACAAAGTGCATTCTATGGTAACTGAAATCCTCATAATAGAATCCGTTTTCAAACAAACACAATACATTGTACATATTCATTGTCCTTGCTTGCGATAGGATTGCAGTGTAACCCAGGATGTCCTCAAACTATGCAATCCTCCTGTCTCAGACCCCCAAGGGCTATAATCTCAGGTACCTGGCACCATACACTAATACCACATTTTCTTTCATCCTTTCCTGTTAGTGAAGTGTTGATTCTGGATGTTGTTGTGTTTTGTTTACATTTGTTAGTTAGTTGCTGAACGGCTTGTTAATGGGTTTATTACAGGTGAGGGGCAGAGTGGGGACTGAGATGGTGGTGGCTTAGGAAGTGACATGCTGATTCTGTAACCTGAGAACCTAAAGATTCAGCCTCAAAACCCATAGGAGTAACCAGGCCTGAGACTAATTCAATAACATCACTAGGCCATTCTGAGAGGGTGGCACTGGGATTGAGGAACAATATTTATCAGTAACTCTGATACATAGCAGGTTCCAGACCACTGTAGGCTACAAGAAATCCTTGCTTTAAAAGAAAATCAACAAAATAACAAAGCAGAGCAAAACATAACAGATATTATAAAATACAGCATGTGATGTTCTGGTTGCTCATCCAGTCATACTCTAGACAATTTAGTTCTCATTCTGATTGTTATTCTTCATAATTGCACATTAGATCTGTTCCTGTACATGACCTTTCTCCACACCCACCTCCTCGGTGAGCTTGCCCCTGCTCAGTCTGTCTAAAGAGCCAATGCCTTACGCATATTTCACACTACAACTTTTTGCATGTTTTATTTTGTCAGTTCCTTTTGCTATCTATTTCTTTCAAGGGGATTAGCTAAGGGGTTTGCAGCTGATCAAGAAAAAATTATTACTACCAGAGGCAATACCATATAATTGATTTATTTGGCCTGTTTGCAGACATGTTTGAATGAAAAGGAAAGTTCCCAGCAACACGAGACAAAGGCTGACATCACTACAGGATGATGTAGTCATCCTGGCTTCATATGCAATTTACATTTCTGTACAGCACGTCCTTAGCAGCTTTCTTGACAATGAGCCTAAATAGAAGACAAAGCAAGCAGGGTTTGCTTACTTTGTGCACTATTGGCATTTTGTATATTAGTATTTTACCAGGCATCCAGAAGGTATTTGATAAATAATATTGATTACTGCATAGCTTGCTTTTATGATTGGGAAATGTAACTCAGCCTTCATATACTGTCTAATCAAATGAGTTAAATAAGGAGATATTGATTAAAAGCTGTCTTTAAAATAACTGAAGGGTCTCTGGCCAGTTTGAGTATGGTGAAAATGGTTGTGGTAGGCCTTGCCCTGCTCTCCCATTTCTTCTGCCTTGCTAGCAATCATTAGATTACATTCCTACAGCTAGCCTCTTAGGTCTGTTCCCCTATTTGGCTGCTTCCTCCTCCTGAAGCTGAACACCAAGGTTCAACTATCAAAGTATTGAAATCTAGCAGTCAAAAGCCTTCTTTGTCTGACTTAATTAACCTAATTAAAATTGCGTACCTCATCCTAGCATGGGGTTTTCCCTTGTACCTTTATAAACAGTCATTTCCTGTGGGTCATGTTGTCTTCTCCCCATCCAGATGCAGTGTTTTGTTCCCCTGGGGGACAAATATCCCTGTCCCCTCTCTCTTGTTCTCATCCTCTCCTCTACAGTCCAGTATTTCATATCTGTCTCTTATTCCTCCTCTCTGTATCCCAGGTTAAAATTTATCTCCCTTGTGTTGAGAACTGGTCTTGGGGGTCTTGAGATGATACTTTTTCTTTCAGAAGTGTTGTAATTATGATTTATTCTTTGCACTTTGCAATGTTAGAACACGACTATCCTTTAGGACACAATTGTATTTTAATGGCTCTCATTGTGACTCCAAGCCAAATGGCTCCATTTAAAATGGAGCATTTTAAATTTAGTAGGAGCTTAACCTTAGCTGTGAGGAAATGCTGAGAAAAAAAATTTCATTTCTATTCATTTTTCTTTTTCTTTTTTTCTTTCTTTTCCTTCTTTTGATTTTTGGGATTTGGTTTTTTCAAGACATGGTTTCTCTGTATAGCCCTGGCTGTCCTGGAACTCACTCTGTAGACCAGGCTGAACTTGAACTCAGAAATCTGCCTGCCTCTGCCTCCCAGAGTCTTGGGATTACAGGCGTGCGCTACCACTACCACCCAGCTTCTATTCATTTTTCTAATCTCTGAAGGCCATATTTCATTTACTAAGACAACAAGATAGTTTAGTGGAAAACATTTTAAAGATAGTTTAATAATTTGTCTGTATCCCAAATTTTAGAACATTTATTTAGTTATGTCTCTATAACCAGAAATCCCTTTGTTCAATAATTTGTCATAAAATTAAATATGATCAAATATTTTGTAAGAAATTGTCACAAAATAAATAAAAAATATCTTTAACACTGAAGGTTTAATAGCAAATATTCCTGGCATAAGAATGCTCAAAGTAATACACATAAGTCTTTTGGTGGACACAGCTATGTAGGGTCATGAGAGGGCCCAAGTCTGGCACATTGATCTTGAGGTATTTCAGTGTCTACTCTAGGGTAGTTTTAACAGGAATTTGCCTCCTGCAACGAACAATTGGAAAAGTAGGGAGATTGTATAAGGAAATAACTTCAGAATGAGGAGGGCATGCAGTACAGGCAGGTGATCTGAGAAAGATGTCAAGAGGTTGAATTTCTGATCAGTTGGCTTTCATGTTAAATCAGACACATTCAGATGGACCGTGTCCCTGCCTATGACCACACAGCACTGAAGCAAGACAGTTCAGAATTTAAGGAAACTGATGGCTGGAGTCTAGAGAGATGAAAGAACATGTGCAAATGTGTTCCAGGAAGGACTGTGTAATCAGTTTGCATTTTTGGTCAATAGCATGCATGCAAGCTGTCAGGTATGATTCAATACAAGGTGAGAACGACCAGACACAGAGGTTAAAGAACCATTGTGATCTAGCCAATTAGGACTACGCTGGGGTTACTCTTTGTAAGTGTTACTACTCTTAGTAGAAAATGATATTATGACTCATTTGGCCCAGATCTAAGTGGTGTTTTGATTCTCACAGTGAGGAATATCAGTGGTAATCATGAGTAGTTCTCAGATATGCAACTGAATCTCCTATTGAACAGATAGATGTCTTGAGTATCAAACAGTCATTCAGATCCGAATGTGAATATTATAAAAATGAAGCAGGACATCTGTGTTGGCTATCAGTCTGGCTATCTTGACTAGATCTAGTTCAGAAGTTCTTAGACAAGGATTAAAATGAGTCTCTGGACAATGTATTTACTTAAAAATGGATTTGCTACAAGTCAGACAAAACTGTACATTATTAAGAGAAGAAAATAAAATCTGAGTAGCACAAAATGTAGTAAAGACAGTGTTGACAACCCATTAAGACAGTGATCTGTGATGGGAAAAGACCCACCAAGAACTGAGGTGATGCCTAAGCCAGTAAGAACTTTGAAAGTACTGCTACATATTTATTCCAAAATTAAATGGAAATGTAAGCATAAGAAAATGAGAGGCATAAAATTAGAATTCCTAAAATTGAACTATAATGCCGAAATTAAAATATTTAATGTAAAAAGATATATTTATGAATAATACTTTTGAATTTCATGCATAATTTTAAGAGGAAAAAAGCAAACAGGCAAAGAATATATGAACTAGCCATTTATACTCCATTTATATGAAATCCTAGAACAGGAACACAATATCCACTAAGATGTGCTGTTGGGGGACTGACTGTAAGTGATGTGATGGAGATTCTGGGTGATGGTATACCCCTCATCATGAGGATCCCTGTGATCCTTACACAGCTGTATATATTACTCAAAATTCAATGAACTCTGCATTGAAAATTGATTTTATGATGTATAAATTATTCTTCATAAGTGGGAAAAGATATGAAAATAAATAGGAAGAAACAGAAAGAACAGAGAAGAAAAGAGATATAGTAAAAGACAGACATACACAGAAGGAAGAGATAACTACAGGGGGGAGAGAGAGAGACAGACAGAGAGAGAGACAGACAGACAGGGAGGAAGGGAGGGAGGGAGGGAGAGAGGAGAGAAACTTAATATTTGTCATAAACTGCTATCCCTGCTGAGCCCAGATTGGGCATGAACTACACCAAGTAAACCAGTGAATTTATCAGGGCCATTTATGTGACTAGGAGTGACTCAGAATCAGCTACACAACCAATAGCCCCATCATAAAATCAGTAGATGCTCACACATGCTCTGTCCCTGGCTCTCTCAACATCACTTGGCTGATCACAGTCATTTCTCCCCAGCAACGGTTACTGTGGATTTAACCATGGGCCAGGGCCTTTTGAATTCTAGCCTCTGGGGCTTGTAAATTCTATTTGCTTCCTGACTTATGAGTCTCTCTCCTCTCTCCAGTAGGAAACCTTTCAGGTCAGGTAGAATAGCTACACAATACATACAATCTTCCAGTACAGGAGAATATGCTTCAACCAGTTCAAATAAGAACCTGGGAAGTAACTCAAGTGATTACTGGGCTCAGAAGGTATGCCTCCAAAATTGGGTCCCCTTGTATGACAGGCAGATAAATAGGCCTAGAGACCTAGGCCGTGTCACATTCCTTTGTCCTCACTGCCAAGCACAAGTAGGGACTGGGGCTTTGTTGTTCTAGTTGTTCCTCTGAAGTTCCTGTGTCAGAAGGAAATATGTGCCTGACAAAATTATACAACCAGCATGGAGCTCAGCCCTAAAGTCACATTAATGAGGGAAGATTAACCTCATGGGGTGGGTATAAGTAGGGAAGAAGGCAATCGCCCATCATACTTAGCCTTTGTCACAGCATTGGCCTTTTTGTCTATATGTTTTAGAGAACCAGGCTTCAAGCATGATTGTTCTTTTGATCCACTCAACATCTGTATCGCCCACTGCCTTCCTGAACTATGCAACTGGCCCATAGCTATCCTCTCTTTAAAGACTGCAGCCCATCCTCAGTTGATTTCACATATGCTTATCTATGCTACATATTTGATAAATTTATGTGACTTCTCTTCTTGCATTCATTTTTTGCAAAATTCCTGGATACTTGATAGAAATTTATTTTGCTTCTGCTTGATTCGACATATATTTTTACATTCTCTAGGAATATAGAGATGAAACTTGAATTTGCATTAAAATCATGTCAAAAGTTGAATCCCAGAAAGGTAAAATGTATACAGAGTAAACAAACTATTTGGACTGTACTTCCCGTAGTTAAAAAATATATACACAAGTGGCCATAGACATTCTTATTGCTATCTGTAACACCATTCCTACCAAAAAAAAAAAAACTGAGAGATTTGAGGGGTCTGTGTGTGTGTGTGTGTGTGTGTGTGTGTGTGCACATGTGGATGAGTGCACATGTGTGTATACATGTAATTATATTCATTCATGTGTGTGCGTGTGTACATGCATACGTGAGGGAGTGTGTTTGGTCCCAGCCCGTTAGTATAGCTGTAAATTTTCCTTGACTCAATTTTATCATAACGACATTATCAGCTTTCATTTCATGTTCTTCAAATTTATCAGCCTTAATGATGTGTTTAAAGTAAAAACGTTTATCAGGGACAGACACCATAGCAGGCCAA
Organism: Apodemus sylvaticus; assembly: GCF_947179515.1. Lineage (NCBI taxonomy): Eukaryota > Metazoa > Chordata > Mammalia > Rodentia > Muridae > Apodemus > Apodemus sylvaticus. The sequence continues at coordinate 4,511,210 of NC_067475.1, forward strand.
TGTATCATTGTCAATAATACTAAATGTCTACACAAACCACTAAATTAAATGTCTGGGAATGTTACAAAGTGCGGCGTTTGCATAGGCATAAATAGAATTTAGAAAAGAGACCCAGAGGGGGTTAATTTGCATATCATTTGCATTGTCACTATAGTCAATTAGCCTAGACACAAGCCAACTCAGCAGAAACATATGAGGCCAAAATGAAGAACATATGCCAACTTGGTCTACAGTCCATAGCTGGAGGTATGCACAGAGTGCTGGGAGGAAAATGTAGAAAAATCAACCCTCTGTTTCCAGTATATACAGCGTGTGTGTGTGTGTGTGTGTGTGTGTGTGTGTGTGTGTGTGTGTATGTGTGTGTGTGCATGCATGTGCATGCATACATGTTCCTTTCCAACCTGGAGCAATGATTTAGGAACAGTTAGATGTTTTGCTTGTTATTACTCATTTGCATTTTGAGGAGGAATACTCACCTTTGAATGTTAAAAGCAAAGCACTTAAGAATGGTGAAAGATTGTAAGAGCCCAGGGGAATTTAGATACTAAGGAAACAAGGCCTTCTAAACATTACAGGGATGACATACATGTGAACTCACAGACTGGCTACAGGCACAGGGCCTCTGTAGGTCTAAAGCAGATGGAGTTCCAGTGCTGGGATGGGAGATTGGAGTAGAGATAAGCCCCCTTCCCCAACCCAAATGCCATTCTGCTCACAAAAGAAGAATTTGATTTCTTCCGTGAAGTCTCACTGGGAATACCAATCACATTTAAGGTCAGATACTATACCAAGTAGTAATGGACAAAGCAAAATCAACTCAATGAGGTTTTTGTAGAATTTTGTTTCAAATTGCTTTGTTTTGGGCATTTTTCATCTTATATATTATGGATTCCAAGTTTTTTTATTTTTATATGCTTTATGTTCATATTTCTTGTTTTCTTTTTACTTCTCTTGATTTTGAATTCTATTTCTTTGTTTGCCTGTTTAATTTTAAAAAGAGAAAAAAGGGGTGGAATTGGATGGGTGGGAGGTTTGGATGATGTGGAGGAAGATGAGGGAAAATATCTTGTACATAAAATTATTTTCATTTTCAAAAAGTTGGGCACATGTAGAGAGCCTTATTGGAGTGTTATGCTGCCACCTGGCAGGAACTTGACATTGACCAAGGTGAAGTTTCTCTCCCAGTCTTTGAGCTGGAATTCCTCCTGTGTTAGCCATATTTCCCCTCCACCTAGGATGGAGAGCTCAGACCAAAGTGAAACCCATTGTTCCTCAAGGACCTGCAGTTTCCTGAGAGGCACTAGCCACCTGCTGAGCAACCTGAACCAGTTCTGCAAAGAGTTTCCAGCCTTTGGGGAAAGGGTTTCCCCCTGCCTATATATTTGGGGACCCCCATTAAACTTTGAGTCTTGATCAGAAAACCTTTTGTCTTGGCTACATATTCTCTCTTGCAAGCCTATTCTATCCCCAGCTTTCCTTCCAGGTAACCCACTAGATGTAACTGCGGGCAGTTACAGGCACAAATTTTTCAAACAAATGTTTCATAGTACATATACATGTGTATTTTTCAGACAAATGTCATATTAAACAAGTTTTGTTCCACACATGTCATGAGCTTGTGATAACTTTAGGAACTGAATTTGAGAAAACTGCTGAAACCTTTTTCTTTGATTATTTCCTAATTAATTTAGTATATATATATATACACACATACATATACATATACAATACATACACATATACACATACACATATGCACATACACATAAACATATACATGTGCATTTAGTGCATGTGTGTATACATATATGTATATATGTATTTGTGTATGTGTATATGTATATGTGTTGAGTGTGTATGTGTTGAGTTTGAGTGTGTTGAGTGTATATGTGTGTGTGTGTGTGTGTGTGTGTGTGTACCACATGTGCACTAAAAACGGTGGAGTTAAATGAGGACATAAGATCCCTTATAGCAATCTTGGAATGCCTGACAGTTGCTACGAACCCAGGTCTTCAGCAAGAGCAAGAAGCATTTTTAGCCATAGAGACATCTCTCCCATCCCATACAGTTTTTTTTAATATATAGAAGAGAAAAGCAAAATATATCACTTGAGAACAAAATCTAAGAGTCTAGTTCATCTTAAGTAATTCATCTTAAGTAATTCATCTTCCTCCTCCCCAACCAAAAAATAAATAAAAATAGGAATAGAGGTTATTTTAAAAAAATACCATGGGTAAAAGTTAGGCAGTCCCATTGTGTCTCTGTTATCCCAAGGGTATCCAGCCTGTCTTCATTCCATTTTCAGGTCATTTACTCACTCAGTAAGTTTCACTAAGGTTTATTTCTAGTGCATAAGCACCTCATCAATGGTGGTACACTAAAGACTATGATTTCCTGCTGCCCACGGGTCCACTTCTCTCTCAGGGTAGCCCTGCTCTTTGCCCGCCCGTGGAGATGTGCTGGAGGGTGCGAAGCTTAGCCATAGAGGGTGGGTGCAGTGCAGGACCTTGGTCAGTGATAAGAACTCAGCAGGGAACTTACTGAGAGGACGAGATCTAGTGAGAGTGTAACTGTTCCCACATTACAAAAAGCCAGATCTGTGGAATTGAGCAAGCTGGCTTAAAGACAAATACCTCACAGGGAAGTTTCCAAAAAACCCTTATTTCCTTCAATAAATAATCAATCAGAAAAGCTATGTCACTAATAATTTAAGAATATACCAGGTGTGCAGGGAATGTCTGAAAGCGTGAGCTGACAGCACTTTGTATTTAAAGAAGGAACAAGGATGCCTCGGCTGTTGGAGAACAGAAACACAATATCTTCGTTTCAGGGAAGAATTGTCTGAGAGGAGATATTTCTGGTGTTCAATTTCCTTTCTATATGTCCAATTAACCTTTATTAACTTAGAAAATATCACATTCTAATTTGATTGGCAGCATCAGAGCTGGCGCCAGGCAGAGGAGTGGAGAAGTCCTGCCGTAAAATCATGGTTTATTAATACATCATTAAGCACTTTAAATGGATTCCAATGGTGCATTTCTAAGGGAGAAATAATTCAGTATTTGTTAGTTATGACAGAACAGAATTGAAATTTACATTATAAACCTTACACTAAAAGTCCTAATGTGCCAGCAATTGGATTACGTTTCATGAAATGATAGTGTAAGCCACCCGCCTCTTTACCAAATAGAGCCATAAATGTTAATGATTATATACTTTTATCCAGACAAAAACATATTATCATCTAGTAATATGATCTAAAATGTTTGAGCACAAATAAAATAAGAATTGGATTTATTTGCACTGAGAATGTAATGGGACTTAATCCAATGTGATCTGACTTCAGAGAATACTAAGTAGAGTTGAAGATACAATTAGAGTTGTATGTGGTTCCTGTGAGCAGGCAATCAGGAAAACTGCCATCATTTCTGGCCACCATTATGCTTTCCTCTGCATGTGAACATAACAAACAATGCCAAAAAATCCATAGATTTTAATTTAGCCAGCATTTGCATCTTTACTTTCAAATATCAAATTAAACAGTGGATATATCCACAAATGCCTTTCTTCTTCTATTGTGAATTTCAATTTTTATATAAACTCTAAAGAGTAAGGTATGTGATCTGTCTGTGAGACTGTTCATACATGAGTTTTTCTGGCTTCTCAGAAGAAGGGTCACGTGTCTTAGTCTATCATTGTTCACTTATTCCCTTGATATGGAATCTCTCACTAAAATGGGAGAACACCAGATGCCCAGAAGATGCTGGGATCTTCTCTGTTTTCTGACAGTGCTGGGATTCAGGCTTGGATGGTCCATGCAGGTTTCCACTGTTTTCTTCCCCACAGTACAAGTGGATAAGTATGAATTGTTTCATGTGATTGCTTGGGATTTGAACTCTGTTCCTCATGCTTCTGTAACAAGAACTCTTTTCTACTGAGTCATCTCTCTAGTTCACATGATCTGTCATCATATGTGACTTATTTAAGAAACATTACAGGTGCATGATTCTCAGTTATTTATCATGGCACATAAGGCACAAAATTACTTCCTTGGAAATATTGTGTGTGTGTGTGTGTGTGTGTGTGTGTGTGCTTACATTCTTTATTTTGTACTACTATTAGTTCTTTGAGAATTCTATACATTATCTTTTGATCATATTCACCCTCCACCAGCTCTTCTCAGATATGTCTCCCCATTCTCTCCCTACCCATTGTATGACCCAACTATGTGGCTCTCTGACATGTGGCTCTCTACATTGGAGCATTCCTGACTTAACAGAACCCACACTTTCAGGGAAAACAGCTCTTCTTCTCCCAGCAGCTATCAGTTGCCAGTAGCTCCTCAGCTTGGTGTGGGGGTTAAAGTCTATTGCCTGTTGCCATGCTGGAATCTGGTCTGGCTCAGACAAAAAAAATGTCTATGCAACAACAACAAAAATGGCAGCATCAATATGAAAACAAGATCATGAAATGAAAGTATATCTTATTTATCTATGCAATTGCTTAAAGAAATAAAAGGAAAGGGAAACCCAAAATCTTCTCAATGTCAAGATATATACAACGTATAAAGTTGGTCACAAGCTCTACTGAAAATCAGGGGATTATTTATGTGAGGCAGCTTGGTTTGCCAAACAGGATGAAAGGCTATACAGCATCCTCTAAATCAGTGGGTCTCAACCTTCCTAATGCTCTGCCTAAGGTATAGTAGCGTCTTAGCATTTGTTTTCTTTCAACTCCAGTTTGTCACTGTAATGCAAGTATCTCCTGGGGTTTGCCACCATATAGCAATGCTCTCTTTAGATCAACAGTTCTCATTGTGGACCATGACTCCTTAGGCAAACTTCTGTCTCCAAATATATTGACGCCATGACTCATAACAGTAGAAAAATTATAGTTATGAAGTAGAAACTAAAATAATTTTATACTTGGGTTCACCACAACATGAGCAAATAAAACTATAACTTGAAGATATTAACTGTTTAAATTTGAAATTGTACCTGTGACCAGAAGAAGCAGTGCATATTTATATTTCTAAAGAATGTATCTGCTGTAAATGGAGTTACTTTTGGAGACAGCATGGTGGCAATAATAAGTGTGTTTGACATAACAAGAATCAATAGGGTGATTATGTGCAGTGCAGTGAATAATGAACACAAAAGCTTCAGATAGTTCAAGACACAAGAGAGCACAACTGCTAAGGTACTGGAGGAATCCTGCAGTGAAACAGGGTCCCATCCTCAGAACTCAATATAGTTCAAGAAATATTTTACTGAGTGGTTTGTTAATATACCCAGTGTTTAACTTACACCAGCCTATAACTGGCTGAAGAACCATATGCTCTTTTATATTTGACTTTGCTTAAAATAATAAAGCATGGATATGTATTGTGCTAACAAGAAAGTGTCAGGGTGTGCAGGAACATGGGAATACAAGAGGCACTCATGAAGCACATGATGATGGTCATTTCAGTGTTGAGGAAGTGTCCAGGTGGGAAGGGCCCCTGCTATGATTGAAAACAAGAAGACTTATCCTTAGAACTGATATAAAGTAGACAGAACCAACCACACCAAGATATCTTCTTACCAACTGCCAAATGTTTTCCTTAACACATGTGCCTACTTACATACCATGTACATACACACTCACACATTCAAACACACACACACACACACACATACACACACACACACACACATACACACATACACACACACACAGAGAATAATAAACAAAAGCTACAAAAAATGAATCTTAACATAAAAATCCAAAACAAAACCATGCAGCCATGCCCCTCAGTGGGGCTGTATTCAAGTCATGGAGATTTTGATGTTGTTTATTTTTTGTTTGCTTTTATTTTGATTTTCATATAGTTGGGAATTTCCATTATCTTTGTTTTACTGATGGCTACTCATATCTGGATCTGATTTGTGGATTTGTACTTACTGAATAAATGTACCTCAACTTTACAACTGGACGGGTAATATCTGTCACATAGAAGACTGTAATAATTATAACAAATGAGAAAAAATCTAAAATAATTGAAAACATGCCTTTGTACTCTGTAAAGGTGAAATAAGTATTCATTCCAGTCTGTATTTCAAGTCACATTTGTAGCTCTAGACTCTCAATTTAATGTGATATATTTGCTATTTAAAATATCAACCAGTTGTAGCCGAAACTAACCCGTAATATTTAAAAAATATATTGAATATAAAAAACAAACCAATAATCATAAAACAAATAGATACTTGGAAACTTCTGTTTAATTAGATATTTACAGAAGATTTTACAATAGGATTTAACCTAGACACAATGTGTAATATTTCACCTCCATTACTCTTATTTTGGATATTTAGGATATTTCTAACTATCACTAATAAATGTAAAAGTTGGAATTCTTTAAATAGAAAGTTTGATGAGAATCCTATGTGTGCACACATCCACAAAGAGACAGAAGTGTTTTCATGTGAAATGCTACAGACATTCGAACTATAGCTACATTTTCACTAATGCCAGACAGTTTTATGGTTTGAGTCAGAGTGTTAGAGGCTGTGTGAATTTCTGGCCTCCAGTTATTCTATTGAAATTCCAAGAGCTGGAATCTAGCTAGAAGAAAATGGTCACCCAGGGTGACCTCTGTGCTAAGTTCTCCTGCCATTTCCTATCTTGCCTTGTGCCCCCTGGTCTGACATAATGGAAACACACCCCCTGCACATTCCCGCTGCTATATAGACCACTGTTCAAAACCCAATCCTGAATGATGACCTTCAATTCCTAAAAGTGTTAACCAAAACAAATATGTCTTTCCTCTTAAGTTTGTTTTGTGGCAGTTATGGTTATTACATGATGAAAAGAACAGATAATTGGTACAGAAAAAGGAAAGGCATTTCCAAGACTAACCCTAACCACATGCTTCTTCACATAGTTGACAGCCATAGTAGAAGGAACTGGAAGATCTTACAGATGCAAGATGAAGAAAACTTAGGATGTTTCAGTCAGATTTTTAAGGGGTGATTATTGTGGAACCTCAGAAGACTAGGGTCATAAAGTTTCACATGAGAAAAATATTATATTCAATCATGGAAGAGGCCACTCATGTCAAATTTTAGTAAAAAATAATTCTACATATTTTCTTGGCAGGCCTGAATTTTGAGTGATACTTACTTTGTAGTATTAGACTAATTAATTTAATGAAGAAATATTCATGATAACATCACATTCATGATGTTGCCCAGTTACTGCTGTTTGCTTTTGGTGAAGGTCACAATGGAAAATTGTAACAGGAAGTTATGGAAACTCTGTGGACTGTCCAGAAAATTAGTGTTCTTCACCGGGCAGGGAAAGAGGCCCTTGTGACTAAAGAGATCTTCCTTTAATCATAGGAACCAAGGATGTTTCATGCTTCCAATAGGAAAAGGCTTTGAGGGAATCTCAGAAGTCGATAAGACTCTACATGGAAAGCTTCACAGTGACAAAAGGCAGAGTCATTTGAATGACTTCCTTCCTTGATAACAGCCAGAGACCCTCCAACAGACATGCCTGTCTGGCAGCAGAACTCAGCATTGGCCAAGTGGTTCAGGTTTTGTAGCTATTCAGACTAGAAGAGGCAGTGGTGGTGCATGCCTTTAATCCCAGTACTTGGGAGGCAGAGGCAGGCAGATTTCTGAGTTCGAGTCCAGCCTGGTCTTCAGAGTGAGTTCCAAGACAGCGAAGAATATACAGAGAAACCCAGTCTCAAAAAAACAAAAACAAAACAAAACAAAACAAAAAGAGGTCATGAGGGCCCTTTAGGAATTTGTAGTCATATTCCATATATGTAGGTCATATTCCCTGCTTGGAATTCTTCAGATGAAGGAAGATCATGAAGCTGTGATTATGTAGTTGAAGCCTGAGATGAATGTGGAGCCCAAGATTCTGGGGATGCCAGGAGTGTGAGCATCAGAGTAGAAACCTGCATGAGCCAGTTGGAACCAACCAAGTCAGACACATGCAGGATCTGAAGTTGGTGGAACTGTAGTCTCTGATCGGTTTAACTTTGCCCCTCTCTTGTTTCTGTACCTCCAATCTTCCTTTGAGATAAGATATTTATACTGTTCCTTTGTATATTGGAAGTGTGTAACATCCTCTTCTGTTTGATAGGGACAGAGAGAAACATGTCGCATTTAGTCTTTGTGAATGTATTTTAGACTTCGGACCAGTGTGTGGACTCTAATTATAAGACTTTCCAGGATGGATTAAATACATTCTGTATTATGAGATGGCTATGTGCTTCTGAGGCCAGCAGAAGTTGTTATATCTTGACTCTGAAATGTCCCTATTGATTTGCCTCTTAAGTGGTTGGTCCCCAGCTGGTGCTATTTATTACTTTAGTAGGTTCCAGAAACTGGAAATTGAGGTATAGTTTGTGAAATAGGCCATTGTGAGTACTGTAGTGGGTAATAATTTTGAAAAAGTCCCACCCCACTAGGCCTCTGCACCAAGTCCTGGCATGTCCCGCTCAGGTTAGCTCTCACTGTCGCTGCTGAGCCAATCTTTCCCAGTTAGCTCTCACAGCATCCCAGCTCTGTTTCCTCTCCACCATAGACTCTGTAAATGGTGGGAGTCCCACGCTTCTGCCTATCACGCACTCCTTCCAAGTATCCAGTAAAGCATGACTCTTAAACTTGAAGAGTTAACCAAATATATTTATGTATAAATAACTCCCAATTGCATAATGCCAATTTACAATGATAAAGTCTTTTCCCAATATTTCTAACCCCTTCAAAACACCAGAAATACATCTGAAGCCATCTGGATATTTGAGTCTCCCTCTCTCTCTACTTGTCTGATTCATGGAGCCTCTCTGTCTCTCCTCCCCTCACTTCTCTTAGCTCTGCCTCCTCCCTCCCATCCAATCACTGGCCTCTCACTGCCTCAATGTGAATGGACAGGAAATATCTTGAAACAGAGTACTACATTCAAGGGAGAATGTCATCCTCATCCAGTCACTGTCTGGGTTTCTGAACCCCAGTCTGCTGTGATGTGCAAAGCTTCAGCAACAGTTTGATTCTGCCCTGAGATGAGATTTTCCCCTGGGCATTCCCTGACAAGATGGGTTCAGACTTTGAAAAACTGAAGCTCCGTAAACATTTCTTTCCTCAAGCTGTTTCTGCCAGATTTGAAAGTAACTAATACACGATCTCTTAAACTTTTAACATTGTGTCAACATCATACTGTAATAAATAGGGATGGAAGGTGGTGATGTATATAAGCAGTTAGAGTAAATAATTCTCAGATTCCTTTTCTCATACCTATTACTTCACCGGCTTCTTTGTAAGGCACACATATTATCAGTAGCAGACAGTCCTTTCTTCATCAGAGAAGACGGACCCATAATTCCCTTACCTTCTCTCCATTCTCTTTTTGTTTCCTTGACTCCTTACCAAGTGTATATATTTTATCTTTGTACTAAAAGCCCATTTTCTTTACGATAACCTCATCAAAACGATTGGGACAGGAATTTCAACCAGTTTTTGTAGGTTTCGATCTTATGATTGTGCATTTCAGCCTCCTTGAAATCCTTCCTTTTTGTCTGCTTTCCCCCATGAACTTCAAGCTCCAGAATTAGAAATAGAAATAACAGTTTTACATGCTGTTAAGGCTGTTAAAATAGCTTCCTGTAATCCAACTGTGTATAACAAATCCCTAAAAGCATGTGATTGTGTAATGAACATTGTAAATTGTATATTTATGCATACATGTGTGTGTTTCTATGCTGGTTCTGGAAATTCTGTAGCTGATTCTCTAACATGAGCTGTTTTAAATGCGACACATATGCCACTTCTATTAATATGAAAGACAAAGGCAAGTGACAGCACAAAATACAGAAAGTTAGTCATATTATTACTGATAGATATTTGGTATTTTTATTTATTCTTTAATCTTTATTTTTTTACAGTCCAGACTTTATCCACCTTATGGTCCACCCCCTTACTATTCCAAATCCCATACCTCCTCCACCCCCATTGCCAAGAGGATGTTCTCACTCCTCACACCCATTTTTAATCAAGCACCTAAACTGACAAGGGTGATTTTGGCCAAAGAGTTCTTACTTTGTAAGACTTTAATGGAAATGAGCACATAATAGAATTTTGTTTGGAAATTCCTAATTATGTTCTAAGTAATGGGATCTTAAATTCCCAGTCCAAGATCTTCATGGAAGGTTTAATTTTTTCTAACTACTCAAAAATCACTGTCTTCTATAACTTCAATGTCAAGAATTCTTTTTTTCCTTTTTTTTTATTCGATATATTTTTTATTTACATTTCCAGCGGTTTCCGCTTTTCTAGCCCCCACTCCCTGAAAGTCCCATAAGCCACCTTCTCTCCCCCTGTCCTCCCACCCACCCCTTCCCACTTCTCCGTTCTGGTTTTGCCCTATACTGCTTCACTGAGTCTTTCCAGAACAAGGGGCCACTCCTCCTTTCTTCTTGTACCTCATTTGATGTGTGGATTATGTTTTGGGTATTCCAGTTTTCTAGGTTAATATCCACTTATTAGTGAGTGCATACCATGATTCATCTTTTGAAACTGGGTTACCTCACTTAGTATGATGTTCTCCAGCTCCATCCATTTGCCTAAGAATTTCATGAATTCATTGTTTCTAATGGCTGAATAGTACTCCATTGTGTATATATAACACATTTTTTTGCATCCACTCTTCCTTTGAGGGATAGCTGGGTTCTTTCCAGTTTCTGGCTATTATAAATAGGGCTGCTATGAACATAGTGGAACATGTATCCTTATTACATGCTGGGGAATCTTTTGGGTATATGCCCAGGAGTGGTATAGCAGGATCTTCTGGAAGTGAGGTGCCCAGTTTTCGGAGGAACTGCCAGACTGATTTCCAGAGTAGTTGTACCAATTTGCAACCTGGCCATTTTGCCAAAAGCAATATACAGATTCAATGCAATACCCATCAAAATCCCAACTCAATTCTTCATAGAGTTAGAAAGAGCAATTCTCAAATTCATCTGGAATAACAAAAAACCCAGGATAGCTAAAACTATTCTCAACAACAAAAGAAAATCTGGGGGAATCAGTATCCCTGACCTCAAGCAATACTACAGAGCAATAGTGTTAAAAACTGCATGGTATTGGTACAGTGACAGGCAGGCAGATCAATGGAATAGGATTGAAGATCCAGAAATGAACCCACACACCTATGCCCACTTGATCCTCGACAAAGAGGCTGAAAACATCCAATGGAAAAAAGATAGCCTTTTCAACAAATGGTGCTGGTTCAACTGGAGGTCAGCATGCAGAAGAATGCAAATTGATCCATCCTTATCTCCTTGTACTAAGCTCAAATCCAAATGGATCAAGGACCTCCACATAAAGCCAGACACTCTGAAGCTAATAGAAAAGAAACTGGGGAAGACCCTTGAGGACATCGGTATGGGGGGAAAGTTTCTGAACAGAACACCAATAGTGTATGCTCTAAGATCAAAAATTGACAAAAGAATTCTTTTTTTTTTTTAAAGAGCTGTGTTTTAGTGATAACATCCTTTCTGCAGGTTCACCTCTTCATAGTCAGATCTTAGACATGAGGCCCTGGGTCTCCTCAACAGGCCTGGGTGATTGTCACGGAGAAAGAGTAAGGCTGGGCCCTGCAAACATTGGTGAAGGCAGAATATATTAGAGTCACAGATGCTGCTAGGTCTTGGCCAACAGAAGAATGTTTTATACATTTGCTGAAATGGTGAGAACACTGGGCTTAAAGGAGAATCTAGAACAGAGACTGTCTCCTCTAACCTATGGCAAAATCTGCTTTTCCAGACCTGTAATGGATTTCAGTATTTACTGGTGCCACAAAATAAGGGTGAAATGAGTTGAAAAATATCATAATCCTTAGGAAATAATTCAGAAATTGAAATGTGGATATGGCCTTCCTTAGTAAGTTTGATTGTGGTAACAAATTGCTATGATGTGGTTGTATATAACTAGCTACAGAAAGAAATTCTTCACTCCTCTTGAGGCTAGGTTGGTCAAAAATAAGACACTGGTGGATTTCGTGTCTAGTTGGTCACTTGCGTACTGAATCAGAGATTACTCTGTCTTAGATTTCTGTTACTGTAACAAAATGCTTGTTAAGGATTTTGAGAAATCCTTTTTAAGAAAAAAAAAGCTTTATTTTACTTACATTCTGATGTTCTTCATTTGATTTATGTGTTGCTTTTCTCCTTGTCACAAGGTAATATATCACAGTTAGAGACAGGATCTTCACCTCATGTCTATGAGTGATGTGAAAAAAATGTGAGCCCAATGGGTTGCACACTTTCCTTCATTTTTAAGTATGCCTACAATGACCTATGACAGTCCAGTAGAATATGTCCTATCAATAGTTTCATGCCTAGGGAATTTAAGCCCTCTGCAATTCGGGAAGGGAAATATAAGAGTTAAATAGTAGAAGGTACTTTTTGGCATCTTTATGTACTAAAATGCAGACTCTTCATGAAGACAAGGGAAGGTCCTTTTCTGAAAGGAGACTCTAAATTCCCAATAATCTCAATATCAGTTCTTCTGTGTAACCTTAGGACTTCCAGAAGCAACTAACAATATTGAAATGCAAGCCCTAGGCAATGGAATGCAGACTCCTAATGTGAGAAGGGCCACCTGGCAACCAGTACACTTCTCCCAACAGTGATCACATTAGTCATTCACTTGGTGTGTGTTTGACATTGGCTAATTAACTGTGTAGTCTTCAGAATCACATGGATGTCAAACCAGCTGTATTTTACAAGTAGTTTGTACTTATCACATGATATTTGATATACCAAAGTCCATAGATTGACTTCTGAAACACTAGCCACAGAATTTGTTTAATCTACAGTGAAGACCTATTCCTAGATGGATGTTTATATGTGGAGAAATCAGTCACATGTGAGATTATGTCTATCATAGTATCCTTGTTGCTTTAATAATATAGATGTACTGGCTGGTTTTGTGTCAACTTGATGCAGGCTGGAGTTATCACAGAGAAAGGAGCTTCAGTTGGGGAAGTGCCTCCATGAGATCCAACTGTGGGGCATTTTCTCAATTAGTGATCAATGGGGGAGGGCCCCTTTTGGGTGGTACCATCCCTGGCCTGGTATTCTTGGGTTCTATGAGAGAGCAGGCTGAGCAAGCCAGTAAGAAACATCCCTCCATGGTCTCTGCATTAGTTCTTGCTTCCTGACCTGTTTGAGTTCCAGTCCTGACTTCCTTTAGTGATGACAGCAGTATGGAAGTGTAAGCTCAATAAACCCTTTCTGCCCCAACTTGCTTCATGGTCATGATGTTTGTGCAGGAATAGAAACCCTGACTAAGACAATACATTATACACACACACACACACACACACACACACACACACACATTTATTAGTTCCATCAGATATTGTACTTGCTTGCAGTAGAGTATCTTACATCAGGTATGGAAGTCACTTCAGAGAGATTCCTTGGGCAGTTTCTCATTTTAGAGGCAATTTCCACCTGCCCACAACTTTGCTATATGTGGTAACAGAAGGAAAGCATGATCACAAGTGTTCCTCTTGGTTAATAAAAATGCAAGCACAGGTGAAGCCAGACAGCAGTGCAGCGAACACATGAGCCCACCTGGGTGCACTCTTTCAGTTTTCTACATCCAAAGGTAAGGTAAAGCAGTACTGTGTATGGGAGCCCTCTCAGCGGCTCAGAGGAGTTACAAGGCTCAGGAGTCTTCCCTCAGTTGTTTTCACTCTGCTTTCTGGTCCACCCTTTAATTTTTAAAGAGAAAACATCTCTGTTGGTGGATGAGTATTTTTTGAGTGTGTGACTGTTTGGGTTCTGTAGCAATTTCCTCTGACTTGAAACATTCCCCTGGGAAGGAAGCTAGCAAGAAGCAGGCAGCTCATGAAAGTTACAAAAGTCAGGAAGCTCACAAAACTTACAAGTTTCAGGAAACCTCTTGGGTATACATAAGTAATAAACAATTGATGGGCTGGAAGGGGTTTTATGGTGCAGTGGCTGCTTTCAAGTCATCTGGGGGAATTCAGTAATGTACCATTCCTGGGTTGTCATTCAGCCCGATGGGCTGCTACAGTAAAGCAAATGCACTGTCCTCACTATATTCCTGTAAGGGCCATGCTCCTGTAACTCTTCACACATGTTCTTGTAAATAGTTATTACCATACTCGTGTGAATAACTCCTTGTTCCTCTTTCGGTTAATAATAATTTACCCATTAATGTCTAATCATTTACACATGTTCCTGTAAGGATCTCTGTGTTCCACCAATGCTCATGTCAATAACTCCTCATCCATGTTCTCATAATCAATGCCCTGCCCACAATCCTATGAGAAACTCCTTTCCTCTAACTTGGGATCAAACTTTCACACAAGCACCAGTTAATAACCCCACATACATGTTCCCATGAACAATCCTTCACATATGCTCTGGTAATTACAACAAACCCTTTGGCTCACTGAGCTAGATTTATAGAGAATGGTTTAGTTTTTGTTGTTTCTAGTTGCTCTAGGGTAAATGTCTATTTACTTTCATCTCCCTAGGGAAGCTCACAAAACAACAAACAGAAATAAGAGAGCCCAGTGTGCTCCAAGTACTACTGTTCTATCTTAAACCCAATCCTTAAAATCCTTGAGGATAAGGCTGAAGAGATGTCTCAGTGCTTAAGAGTGTTGGCTGCTTGTCCAGAGGCTGATTCTGAGCACCCACATGGCCGTTCACAACTGTCTGTAACTCCAGTTTCTGGAGATCAAATGCCCTCTACTGACCTCTGTGGGAATATCAAATTATAAACAACATTTGCTTTTATTGAAAGTCTAAACAGAAATGTTTTGAGAAAGTCAACTGTCTTAGAAGGATTTAATAGCTTACAATTAAGATATTAATATTTGGGGTTTATGCTCTGGTGTTAGTATTTGTCTACAGAATATCATAGGATTGAGAAAATAGCATACAATGCATTTTATTTCCCAACAGAATATATTTTGAATTTGAAATTTTTCCTTATATTCAGTATGAGGATACTCCTCTATGTTTAATTTAATATGGAGTGTTGGATAAATCCCTAAAAAATGTAGAGTATCCAGTAAACAGACCTGCTAGCAACCTTTTTAAAAACAATAAATATATTATTTTGTATTCTCTGACAGATAATTTTAGTTTTGCTAGAGTATGGTAACCAATTACTGGATCAAAATTGATCTGTTTTCCCAGGTGATCCATTTAGGGATAAATCACATACACACATACATTAAAAAAATTCATTTTTCCTGCTTGTGACAGTTCCTGATGATCACTTTGATTGAATGTTTTAGCCCTTTGAAATTTCAAACCCCCAAATTTAAGGTTCCCAAATATTAGTCTTTAATGACATTTAAACATTGTCATTCACAAATGGGGTCATTCTCATTTATTTTCTCTGGCTTTTTCCCCTTACCGACACAAAAGGAAGCAAAACCTTTTTTTTTTTTTTTTAGCCCATTGGGTCAGAATCTAAATTGTGATGTGTTCTATAAAGTTGATCATAGCTTCACCTCCGACATTTTTTATTTTTATGCTGATAACCATCTTTATAAATTCTTTTCTGATGGGAGAGCACACACTATCTGTGTTTTCCATCTCCTTTCATTGAGCAAAGATATCTATCTTTCTAAAAATGTTCAACCTCTTAAACCTAGACAATCACCTCCCCTTTCGTGATCGCATATATGCTCATTGACAACATTCTGGGAAAACTTGGCCAGATCCCACGAGACCATTGCCAGCCCACCACCATTAAATCATCTCTACACAGTGGGAGGACGTTGCACACTGTCGGAACCTGTTAGGTTCCCTTTGACCACCATGGTTTTTGAGAGGCCTGGATGAGTATTGCATGATTAAAAAACTTGGGTGAATTAATGAGCAAAAAACCTTTCTTCAAGGGAACTAGAGCTTCCTACTACCAGATTTTATTCTAAATAAGATATAAAAATCAAATATTTTAAAATTTAGTATTATGAAAAGTTAGCATATTAGTATTATGAAAACTTCCTATTTTGCTTTTAGTAGTACATTGTAGCTTTATCATATTATCCTATAAAATAGAAAGTGAAATAATAGATTTATCTTATGTAAAAATCATAAATAACTGTGTCTCTTTTTTTTTAATTTTTTTTATTCGATATAATTTATTTACATTTCAAATGATTTCCCCTTTTCTAGCCCCCCCACTCCCCGAAAGTCCCGTAAGCACCCTTCTCTTCCCCTGTCCTCCCTCCCACCCCTTCCCACTTCCCCGTTCTGGTTTTGCCGAATACTGTTTCACTGAGTCTTTCCAGAACCAGGGGCCACTCCTCCTTTCTTCTTGTATCTCATTGAAATTATGAGTGGTTGCACTTTTTACTTGCATTCAATCTTAAGGGCAACATTTATTCTCATATAAGTCAAATTTTATTTTAAATTTTATTCTTTTCACAGGATTGTATTATCGTCTTTCTCTGGGAATCACTCAGATATTCTTGCCAGATGACCTAGCCTGAGGTACAAAATCTGCTTCTGAATGGTAAATGGAAGTTACAAAAACAGATAAAAAATTATTGTCACAAAGATGTTTACTCTTATTATTAATTTATTTCACATTTAAACATTTTGTGAAATACAAAGAGCATAGGTAAATGTATGATTCCAAGGGTAGACTGTAATGAAGGTAGTATCCTTTCAGCTGGTCACTGATGAGAGCCTGCTGAGTCATGGCTGAGGAGATCCTAGAGCCTCCAGCACTGGATGCACATTCAGTTCTCTGATGGTGGATTACACCATTGCTGTAAGACAAAGCCAGACTGTGGGAAGTACAAATGGTTTTCGTTGTTGAAACATGAGTAAAACATATTTAACATTCATAAGTATAATTATATATTTCCTAGGGAACAAAAAATGCATGCATTTTTTTTGAATTTTAATTATATCCAACACATTTCTCCCCAGAATTAGCCACTGTGAATAACTGTTGTTTGTTGATGCTTCAAGGGATGAACCCAAGGGCTCACTTACAGCAGACAGTCGTCATTCTAACACTGGAGCACATCTCCAGCCTGACATCTACACTTCACACAGAGGGCAGATGGGATTCAGAGACACCTGCTCAGCTGCTCTGCACTTGTCTCTGGGAGCTGAGAAAATGTTAGGTGTCTTCTTTCACATAATTACTTTGGGGTCCTCAAATGGAAAGTGAGGCCTTCATTTTCATTTTGCTATTTCATTTGCATTAAAGTATCATTGTATAGAAATGATCAATAGTAATTGGGTTGTATTAAAAACAGGAAGGTATTGATATTCAAAGTACATTTAGCAGGGACAAAGAGTCATTCCATAATGGAGAAGTCCATGTTCCAACCTTGATTGGTGCTGTTTCTAGTGTCCTCAAACACTCAAGAGTTATGTTGTATTATTGTGAATAGTCTTTCAGGTTTATGTTGGGAAGCTCCATGTTGTGTTCACACTAAGTGTTTTTGACAAAAGAAAATTATCAATCTCTATATCTGAGTAGTGTTCTTTGTCACAATTGTATATTTGGGTCATTGTCTCCCAATATTTATCTAGTATAAAAGTTGTATTATAAATATTTTTTCTTTAGAATTTTCCTTGAAAAGAATGATAGTCGAAAGCATTCAGAATGTAAACAAATAATATAGAAAATTAAAAAATTAAAAAATTAAAAAAAAGAAAATGTCCCCCAAAATTTAATAAAATACTAAACACTAAAGGGAAAAAAAATCTATGAGAACAACATGAAAAAAAGAAAAAGAAAAGAATGAAAGTCATAGCCTGAGATTATATATTTCTCCTAGAATCTTCAAGCTATAGATACTGGGCCAGAAAATGATTTGAAAGTGTTTTTAATATGGGTACAAGACAGCTGTAAATCAACTGGACATTGAGACATTTAGGGGACACACCTGTTTGATATCACTCCATTCTGTGCTGGTGACTTTACCAACAGAGAAGTTTCCATAACCAATATAAAATAAAAATGTAAGAAGTATCACCACTGTTGTGAAGTTCAAAAATTATGTGTGAAGGCCTTTCTCAATTAAAAAAGGACTCTCAGAATTATCTGTATTATATAAAGAATAATAGCCAGAAATATCAGGTCTTGCTAAACCAGTGGGAATTGTCCCCTGTGGCCCATTTCTTGTCTTTTCCTTCCCGATAACGGCAGATTTGTCTTTAGACTGACTATTCACCTCTTATTCTTCACATTTAATGATGCATAAAAATGTTCAATGAAACTCACACTTGGCTGTCATTTATCCATGTTCAACACACATTCTTCTCCATTAGAAATTCACTCTTTTGTCAGACTGCTTCTGCACACATTTCTTTTTATTTTCTCTGTTTGGTCTTATATATTTTTCCATGTTAATTCCTTACTTTTATTCTGCGTCTTTAGGATATGTTTTGCTAGTATTTCCACAAGATATATTTAATCATTCCATTTATTTATAGTGCCAGAACTTTCTCATGAGACATCCTGAAGGTGTTGCTCATGGCATTTCTACATCAGTCATAAGTATATACGTTTGCAAAGATGAGAGGCACATTTATGGACAGGTGAATGGCCTGAAATTAGCTACTTTCCATCCACCCATTATCATAGAAAGCTTATGGTAATTGCAGAAGAAAATACTGAATACCCACAGTGGTGAGAGTGAGAGACAGAGAGAGAGAGAGAGAGAAAGAAGTGATGTAGACATGTGAGTGTGAATGTGTCTCTGTGTGAATATGTGTATGAGAGTGTATATATTTGTGTAATGATGTGTATATATTTACATGAGTCTCTAAATATGAATGTGGAGATATGTATGTAAGAGTATGTATTTGTATACACAGGTAAGTATGTGTGCAATGGTATGATTCAGAGTATACATGTGTCTGTGTCTGTGTGTATGTGTGAGAGAGTACATATGTGTGCATTTGAGTATGTATATGTATGCTTAAGTGTATTATGAGCGTGTATGTACTTGCATGTTTTTGTGTGAGAGTGTTTTATATATATATATATATATACATATGTACATGTGTTATATATATATATATATATATATATATATATATATATATATATATATATATACATATGTACATGTACGAATGTGTGAGCTCATGTGACTGTGAAGATGTATGAGTATGTGAACACACATTCAGGTGAGTGTATACACATTTGTTCACATTAAGATAAATGTAGAGGCCACAGATTAATGCCCATGTCTTTCTTTTTGTTTTTTTTGTGTGTGTGTGTGTGTGATGTAACTTTTTTAAATTTTTTTTATTCGATATAATTTATTTACATTTCAAATGATTTCCCCCTTTCTAGCCCCCCACTCCCCGAAAGTCCCATAAGCCCCCTTCTCTTCCCCCGTCCTCCCACCTACCCCTTCCCACTTCCCCATTCTGGTTTTGCCGAATACTGCTTTGAGTTTTAATAAAGTTTCTTTTACGAAAGAGGGTGCCCTTGCATTTGGAGCATACATGTCCAGGATTGAGAGTTCTTCTTGTTGTATTTTTCCTTTGACCAGCAAGAAGTGTCCCTCAGAGTCTCTTTTGATGACTTTGGGTTGAAAGTCAATTTTATCTGGTATTAGAATGGCTACTCCAGCTTGTTTCCTGAGACCATTTGCTTGTAAAATTGTCTTCCAGCCTTTTACTCTAAGGTAGTGTTTGTCTTTGACCCTGAGGTGTGTTTCCTGTAAGCAGCAAAATGTAGGGTCCTGTTTACGTATCCAGTCAGGTAGTCTGTGTCTTTTTATTGGGGCATTAAGTCCATTGATGTTAAGAGATATTAAGGAGTAGTGATTGTTACTTCCTATCATTTTTGACGTTATTTTTTAAATTTGATTGCTTAACTTCTTTTGGGATTGACGAAAGGTTATTATCTTGCTTTTTTCAGGGTGAAGTTTCCATCCTTGTATTGGTGTTTTCCTCCTATTATCCTTTGTAGGGCTGGGTTTGTGGATAGATATTGGGTAAACTTGGTTTTGTTATGAAATATCTTAGTTTCTCCATCTACGGTGATTGAGAGTTTTGCTGAATATAGTAGTTTTGGTTGGCATTTGTGTTCTCTTAGAGTCTGCATGAGATCTGCCCAGGACCTTCTAGCCTTCATAGTCTCAGGTGAAAAGTCTGCTGTGATTCTGATAGGTCTTCTTTTATATGTTACTTGGCCTTTTTCTCTTACTGCCTTTAATATTCTTTCTTTGTTTAGAACATTTGGTGTTTTGATTATTATGTGACGGGAAGTATTTCTGTTCTGGCCCAGTCTTTTTGGAGTTCTATAGGCTTCTTGTATATTCATGGGCATCTCTCTCTTTAGGTTAGGGAAGTTTTCTTCCATAATTTTATTGAAGATATTTGCTGGCTCTTTAAGTTGTGAATCTTCACTCTCAACTATGCCTATAATCCTTAGGTTTGGTCTTCTCATTGTGTCCTGGAATTCCTGGATATTTTGGGTTACAAGCTTTTTGCATTTTGCATTTTCTTTAACTGTTGAATCCATGGTTTCTATGGAATCTTCAGCATCTGAGATTCTTTCTTCTATCTCTTGTATTCTGTTGTTGATATTTGCATCTATGTCCCCTGATTTCTTCCCAAGGCTTTCTAACTCCAAAGTTGTCTCCCTTTGAGTTTTCTTAGTTGTTTCTACTTCTGATTTTAGATCCTGGATGGTTTTGCTTAGCTCCTTCACTTGCTTGTTTGTTTGTGCTTTCCTGCAATTCTTTAAGAGATTTTTGTGTTTCCTCTTTCATGACCTCAGCCTGTTAACCATAGTTATCCTGTATTTCTTTAAGTGTTTTTTGTGTTTCCTCATTGTTGGCTTTTGTATTCTGGATTTCTTTCAATGATTTTTGTGTTTCCCTTGCAAGGGCTTCTAACTTTTGATCCATTTTCTCCTGAATTTCTTTAAGTATGTCCTTCATGTGTTCCTGTACCAGCATCATGACCAGTGATTTTAAATCCAAATCTTGTTTTACTGGTGTGATGGGGGTATCCAGGACATGCTGGTAGAGGAGAATTGGGTTCAGATGTTGCCATATTGCCTTGATTTCTGTTAGTGACGTTCCTGCATTTGCCTTTTGCCATCTAGTTCTTATTGGTGTTAGTAGATTTGTCAGTGCTGGACTCACCAGTGCAAGCTGCCCCTTCCCAGTTGGCCTCTGGTGCACAGCTTACCTCCTTCACTGCCTGTAGACAGGATGCTGCTGCCCAGGCTGTTCAGATCCCGAAGCAGGCACCTGAAGGCTCCCACTGGGGCCCGCTGGATTCACCGGAGCACACTGACTTCTCCTTGCTGGCCGCCCAGAAGCCCCTCTAGCCTCTTGTAGGACCTGGAGATGTGGTGCCGCCGCCCAGGCTGATCTGGATCCGGAAGTAGAGAGTGTTGAGCTGAGGGCTCCAGCCTGAGGCCTTGCCCCAGATTGTGTCTGTGGACCAGATGGAGCCCGTGTCCACCCCCAGGGAGCGCTGATGGTGTATGCTGTCAGGACCTCCCCTGTGTTCTGATCACTCTGCTGGGCAGCCGATCCCCCAACCGGTCTGGTGCACACAAGTTAGCCTGGCCGCCCAGGCCCTGAGTCCAGGCAAAAGCCTGGGAGGCCAAGGTCAGAGCAAAGTTCCCCTCGGGCTATGACTGTTAATTGGGTCTGCCAGGTGACCAGGATGGCAGGCGTGCGTGCTCTTGCTCCCTGAAAGCGCTGGGAGAGTCTGCTGTGCTAACAACCTCCTGGGCGGGTTGACACACAGATGGCCCACCAAGCCGCCCAGTTCTTGGGGTCAGTCCTGGGCCTTTTGGGGCCTAGACCCCCGCTTTGTTAGCCTCAGACTATGCCTTTTATGGCTCTGCCAGCCAGAGCTCTCTGTTGTCCTATAGGCAAAATGGCGGCGCACTCGCAGGCCAGGGCAAAAAACCTCCTGGCTGGGTTGGCACCCCGATGGCCCCCCGAACAGCCCAGGGCCTGGGTGCAGACCAACGCCCGTCGGGCTCAGACCCCTGCGGTGTTGGCCTCGGATTATGTTTGTATACCTCAGTCTGTCCGATCTCTCTGGAGTCCGAAACCAAGATGGAGGTGAGCCTCTCCTGACTGGCGGGAGGCCGAGTTCTAAAGTGGCTTCCGTGCAGCGAAAGGCGCCGCAAAACCGCAGCTGCTTGCAGCCCGGCTGGTCAGCGAAGGTCAGTGGTCTTGGGCGCAGGGCCTAACTGGACCCTGTGTCGCCTTGGTTCCACTGCTGATGGCCCTTCAGCTGGACCAGCCACTACTGCACTGCCGCCACCGCTGCCGCCGCCGCCATGCCCATGTCTTTCTTAATGACACTCAACCTTGACTTATGAGCAGGATATTTTAATGAACCTACAGTTCCTCTAGACTTTCTACCTAGGCAGCCCCAAGAATTATAGACACACAAAGATGGACATGAGTTTATACAAGGGTGCTGAGAACCACATGGGTCCTCATGCATTTTTGATGAACACTTCATAGGTTGAGATATTTTCTCAGGTTTAAATTGTATATATTTGTTTATTTGTTTGCTGAAATGTGTGGCTTTATGTGCACAATGCCCTTGCAAGCCTACAAAAATCAGAGGGCACTGGGTCCCTTGGAGCTGGAGTTGTGGGCATTTGTGAGCCATCCTGTGTGGTTGTGGTGGGTGATCTCTATCCCTTCTCATTCCTCATCCATTGTTACTGCCCTCCCTCCCCTTTAAAGTCCTTTCCAACTTTCCCAATTTCCCCCATCATAGATGCTTTGTACTTCTATTTTTCTGTTTAGAGCTCATCTCAACCTGGTCCCTTTTGCCTAATACTTTTCATGTTATATGATTACATCTAAATACTGAAAGCTAGGAATGATGAACTTGGAGAAAATGTGCAGCACTTGTTATTTGGATGTGGATTTGGATGTGTTATTTGGATGTTTCTATTCTATTACCTGCAAATTTCATCACGTTACTGTCCCTTATCCTGAAAAGAATGAAGAACTACGGGCAACTAAGACCTGCTAAGAAAGTAAGAATCAGTTTTCTCCAGGGAAGAGAACCCTGATCCCAAATTAGTCAGTCTGAATCAGATACTCTATTCAAGCAACATGAAATGGACTTATCTGAACATATATGAATTCAGAGAGAATCGGTGAGCACAGTAAAATTTGGACAGAGAGAGAGTAGGGTAGAAGTGTTTTGTTTTTTAGAAAATTGATGTATGAAATTCTCAGAAACATAAATATAAAGACATTTAAGAAAAACATATGTAGATATATAGAAATTTTAGTCTTTGTGAATATTTCTTTCATATTTTTTATATTAGAGGCATAAGCAAAAAAAGTCTATGTTACATATCCTTTTCTTGGTGAGCATTTACAGAGTTCTATTTAGGTTTAAGCAATGGTTATTTTGTCTCATTAAAAAAGGAAACTTTGCCAAGCTCGATTTTTTTTAAAAAACTGCTTTTGGTTAATATTTTGTTTCTCCAAGGAAAGAAGATTTTTAACCACAAATAATGGTCTTAAATTATTTTTTTACATCTCAGTGCTCACGACTTTCCCTGGATTTAATTATAACTGTGAACATTTATTACATTTACTTTGTAATTACATTAATGGTGTGGTGTTTATTTTTTAGCTTAGTTCAGAGGAAAGTTGAAGAGATGAGGTATACTATAGAGCAATGCCACTTAAGACACAGAGGTCAGTATGTAATTTTTTAGATGGAACTATACATTAAGAAACTTCTCTAGTGTGGAAACAAAGGAAAAACAAATCTTCCTACATTTGAGCTATGATATCCACCATGAAAACTACACAGTAAAGAGAATCCATGATCTGCCAGGTGACACCACCTCTTGTATTATTTCAACACTTTGTCGTTGGAAAAGAGTATCAGGTGCCATCATAGTTAAAGCTAACAACTAGCAGGCGATCTTTCTGAGATGGCTACACCTTGCACTATAATCCAAGACAGATATGTAAGGCCAAGAAGTAGTTGATTTTAGAACAGATTCCTGCTATTAACATGCTTTCCTGTTATATATATGTGTGTGTGTGTGTGTGTGTGTGTGTGTGTGTGCATATCATTCACTAGGTTTTAGCATACCCTTTTGAGCAGTCTCTCCAGACCACTGAAGATGTACTATCTTGTAGTGATGCTACATAGACGACTAGATGATTTCTTAATTATTTTATATATATATATTTTTTTTATTCAATATGTTTTTTATTTACATTTCAAATGATTTTCCCTTTTCTGGTCCCCCACTCCCTGAAAGTCCCATAAGCCCTCTTCCCTCCCACTGTTCTCCCATCCACCCCTTCCCACTTCCCTGATCTGGTTTTGCCCTATACTGCTACACTGAGTCTTTCCAGAACCAGGAGCCACTCCTCCGTTCTTCTTGTACATCATTTGATGTGTGAATTATGTTTTGGGTACTCCAATTTTCTAGGCTAATATCCACTTATTAGTGAGTGCATACCATGATTAATCTTTTGAGACTGGGTTACCTCACTTAATATGATGTTCTCCAGCTCCATCCATTTTTCTAAGAATTTCATGAATTCATTGTTTCTAATGGCTGAATAGTACTCCATTATGTATATATACCACGTTTTTTGCATCCATTCTTCCATTGAGGGATACCTGGGTTCTTTTCAGCTTCTGGCTATTATAAATAGGGCTGCTATGAGCGTGGTGGATCATGTATCCTTATACCTTCTGGGGAATCCTCTGGGTATATGCCCAGGAGTGGTATAGCAGGATCCTCTGGATGTTAGACCCCAGAAAGCCAAATAATCCTATTAAAAATGGGGTACAAAGCTAAACAAGGAATTTTCACCCTAAGAACTTTGGATGGCTGAGAAGCATCTTAAAAATTGCTCAACTTCATTAGCCATTAGGGAAATGCAAATCAAACCAACCCTGAGATTTCACCTAACACCAGTCAGAATGGGTAAGATTAAAAATTCAGGAGACAACAGGTGTTGGCGAGGATGTGGAAAAAAGAGGAACACTCCTCCACTGCTGGTGGAGTTGCAAATTGATACAACCACTCTGGAAATCAGTCTGGCGGTTCCTCAGATTTCTTAATTCTTACTGATGATCCTATAAGATCTCTTAAAATTATATCAGTATTTATTAAGCTCTTTTATAGTGATACTGATATTATGTTCTCTCTGGTAATCAAAACTGCAATGAAATATTTGCCAGTCTTTAGTGTCATGGGATATTGCTCCTAAGATAGCAAGCAGACATCTACTACTCAGAGCACATTCAAAGAGGTTGTAAAACCATTAACAAAAGATCATAAAGAGGAAACTAACAATTTACTATGTGTTAGAACAAAAGATAAAATATTGACTGGGTGTATCTATACAAAACTTCACTAATACATTGGTCACAAAGGTCATGGGTTTTAATTCTGCATGAACCTGTTGAACTTGGGACAGATGCAAATCCTAATGGATATGCATATAAACATTCTCTGTTGTAAAATTCTTACTTGATTTATGATTTAAATGTATGTATAAAGTTGTGATGAAATTTTACATGTGGTCATATATTGTGAAATATGTATAAACACTGAGGCGAAAGAGTAGAGTTCATTCTCCCTATCCCCTGTCTCCTTAGCCTGCACCCCTATTCTCTTATCAGCCTTATCAACCTCCTTGTCCTGCTTTTCTTAAGCTTCTTCTTAACCTCCTTTGCTTAGCTCAATCCCCTTTTTCTTAGATAACTTTCATAGGGAATATTTTTGAACTTGAAAATAAAGACCCAAACAACTTTCCAACATGTCTCTTTTTCTTTCTGTGACTTCAACTAGCAGTCTGGAGGTTAGACCTGCGCAGTTCCTGCAGGGATAAAACAAAGGTTACTTTACTCAATCCCCTGCCTCAGTCAGGCTACAACTCTTATTCTCCTAAACCAGCTAACCATCAGAATTAGCAAGAAAGTTTTTAGGACTTTTTAGAAGTTATCATCAGCATTCAGCATCATTAATGAGCTGGAAGGTCCAGAGAACATCAGTCTTTAGTGCTACATCTGAGTCTGGCTCTGCCTTGTTTCAACTTTCTCTATGCCAGGAGGCTCCTGAGTATGGGCTTCCTCATAATTTTGCTGTAGAAGTTATGAGCTCAGAACATTTCATAATTTTCTTTTGGGAAATGAATGTCTAGAAAAATGTCCAGGTGTGGCTGTCCTCATAAATCTTAGCATGGTGAAACGGTGATATCAGGATTCCAAAGCTATATTGAATTCACTCTTCTGTTTTTTCCATGAGACTTAAGAGAGAATCAAAGCCCAGATGACTGATCTGGGCTTTGATTGGTTGATTGATGAGTTAGTTCAATCAGTGTGTGACTGCTTCTTGGTAAAGAAGCATTTGTTAGTCAAAGGCTTTGCTTTTTTTCTTTTGAACACGTGCAAAGTTTTATGTAGTTTTTTCTTCTTGCACGCGTGCACGCATCTCTCTCTCTTTCTTTCTCTCTCTCTCTCTCTCTCTCTCTCTCTCTCTCTGTCTGTGTGTGTAGTGCCCTCATGTTTATGTGTGTGTGTGTGTATGTGTGTGTGTGTGTGTGTGTTTATATGCATCATCATTGTCCTTTGACTTTGATCTGCCATGTTGGCCTCTGAACAAAATTGATCACTCTTCCTTGGAGAGGCTGGTGTTTAGTAGATGATTAGTGAATTTTAATTTATATTCTGTCCTGTATAATTTTCCACACAAATTTTTAGGTGGTGATGGAGAGAGAACAGACAGGCAGTGGTTCAGCATCTAACACATCCTGGATGACCAAACAGAGTATTCCTGTTGTCCAAGCAACACAGGATGAAGGCTTCCTCTTTTCTCCTCATGTTCTTTTAATATGTAAAGGCAATTGATTATCAGGCTTAGACACAGAAATGTTTAAGTCATTCTAAAATTAAAACTTACTCTGCATTTTCCCGGTTATAAAATGTTTTCAATGTTCTAAATTCACAGATGTACAAGTTAAAATATCCCAAAGAGCATGGACAGGAATAACCTATGTAAATATTTCTAGTTGACAGGATTGAAACTGGGAACATGCTTCAGTAAGAGAGTATTTACCATGCTCTGTGCCCAAGATTCAATTTGCATCACTTTTCATAGTGCTCATTGCTATCTTTCAGAAATGGAAACCATCACTGATGTGGTTGATTCAGAACTAGACTGTAGAGAGCATATTGATAAGACCCAACTTACATTTACATCCAGATGATCTTGTAGGAAAGTTGCACTAATGAATGATTCAAGTTATGTAATCTGGTCATGATGATAAGCTCTAGGAATTCGAGTAATGGCACCTCAAAGCATCTCAGCAGCAAGGTCTAGAAGGTGTGGAGACACAGTAGAAAGAGTGGGAGCATTGGATACTATTGAAAAAAATAATTTTCATTTTCCTCAAAGCAAGAAAGTTCATAAAATGTCCAGACTTAGTCAGCTAATATCTATTATGTCTGTTTCAGGCTCATAAAGTGATGTGACTTTTGAGGACATACTCATTCACTGAGAAGAGTGCTTTGGGTTAGACTAGAAAAAATACATAGTTCCTCTCTTCAGAAAAATGTGAGTTGCTCAGTATTAACTTAATACAAATTTATACTTAAAATATATAATTTCTCCTTATGTTTTTATTACTATCAGAATAAAGAAAATTATAAATGTTCAGCCAAATTAAAATGTGGTTCTGTGCTGGAGAAATAGATTAGTCAGCAAATTGTTTGCTGCACAGGCTTGTGTACATGAGTTAGATTCCCATGCCTATATTTTTGTTTTTGTTTGTTTGTTTTAAATGCCCTAAGTATTGATACAAATCAGTAATGCTCCTAGAAGTTAGGACGCATAGTCAAATCCCTGGAATACACTGACCAGAGAGTTAGCTTAGCCTACTTAGTGAGATTTAGGCCAGTGAGAATCCTGTTTCTAAGTCAATAATAATAATAATGATGATGATGATGATGGTGGTGGTGGTGATGATGGTGATGATGATGATAATGATGATGATACAAAATGGATGGTACCAGATATCAAAGATTGTTTTATGACCTCCCTCAAACAAATGTACACACACACACACACACACACACACACACACAAACACACATACACACAATGACAATTAGAAATCAGCTTTGCTAAAAGTCTGGCAAAAAATGCCTTTAGTGCAGATAACGTCCTTTCTTTCTAAAATTGTGCCACCCTCAGCACCATGTTTTCTTGAACTACTCTACATTTCTCTCATTAGATGAACAGCTAATGTAGCAAGTCTTGCATAATATTTTAAGCAACTTTGTTTTATAATTCAATTTATTGCAAAATATAAAATTACAAAAAAAAACATGATAACATTTTCTTTTAAGCCTGGTGGCTGGAAAATGATTAGGAGGTTGTTTTTAATTTCAACAAGTCTCAGAAAGGTATTGTCTTGGGGAATGATTTTCCTACCCTTTGCCTCTCAGCTATGTCCTACATTATTAGATCTATTTAGAGGAAATCTGGTTCATGAGAGAATATTCAATTCAGTGAATACTCAAGAATGGGGAAATTCTAGTTGTTACTGTGTGAAAAGTTCTTTTTTAATAAGAAGGACAGATGAAAGTGAAGTTCATTTACTGACATGTCTAAAGATGTAACATGTGGTGAGAATATGTAAATGAGTTGATAAAAGCATATTTTATTACACTTTAACATTTTAACTAGTATGCATAAGCTCTAGCTTGTAAAACTGGATGAGAGATGCAGCTTTTAAACTTGTCTATACACAATTAATTTTTTATGAATCATTATAGACAAGGGTGAAATCAATAAGCAACATTGTCAAAATGAGGCAACATTAATTTCTACAGTTTTACTAATGAGAAAAATGGAAGAGGGAGACATTGGAAAACCAGCTCAGAAAGTCAGTGAATTCTATAAAAGGCCATTCTGATTATTGGCCATTTCTCCATGTTTATGCATGGCTGAATATGGGCATGACTGAATGTGATTGATGGACCTTATGAGGGACCTCAGTCCAAACATTTGCACTGATGTGTTCAGAAGCAAGGACAAAGCATCCCAGGTGGCCAGAGAATGGGATGCTACGAATAGTAATTACGAAAATTTGAGTAAAATGATAATCTTTCCATTTTCATCCTCAGACATCTAGTAATTGCTGCTGGGATAAAATTTTTAAAATAAGCAAATGAATACAGATAGAGAAAGTATTATATATAACCTACCCTTTATCAACCTATTCATCGAGGCATTATTGCAAACTTACAAGTCAAGTCAAATATCTCAAATATCAATCTATCTATCTTTTATATACTAACATCTATATCAGTATTTGGATGTATAATAGATGAATAATAGATACATATACAAATTAGCTAGATAGAGAGTTAGAAACTATCTATCTATATGTATATATATAGTATGTATGTATGTATGTATGTATGTATGTATGTATGTATGTATGTATATACAAGCATAGCAAACAGACAGACAGATGCAGTATTGGCAATAGTACACAGTGCTTCAGGCATGCTAGGCTTATTACTGAACTCAATTCACAACCTTCAATATCTGTAACTGGGAGCCCTGATTAATATGTGTCACAGCTGTACTCATGAAGAATGTTGTCTAAACAAAAATTGGAAACTACATTCTTTTGAGTGAGACATTCTCTTGACACCAGACACAGATATAATCACCACTTTTTACACCATCAGGTCCTCCTTAATCCACCTTAGATGAGAAAAGTTCAATATTCTCCCAAAAAATGTGCATATCCAAATCCTGAAAACTTCTTCACATAGAGAATAGGGAAATTCAAGTCTCAGTTGGAATGAACATTGATGTGGTGGTGCACGACTTTAATCCCAGCACTGGGGAGGCAGAGGAAGGCAGATTTCTGAATTCGAGGCCAGCCTGGTCTAGAGAGTGAGTTCTAGGACAGCCAGGGCTACACAGAGAAACCCTGTCTCGAAACAAACAAACAAACAAACAAACAAACAAACAAAAGAAGTAGAGATCCTGAGACTGGAGAATAGTTCATTTATTAATGTGATATCAGCAGAAGAATCTCAGTACTTAGTTCCAGCATTGTAGGGGAATACCAGGACAGAGAAGTGGGAGGGGGGTGATAGGAGAATGGGTGGAGGAAAGAGGGCTTAGGGAACTCATGGGGAGGGGGGAACCGGGAAAGAGAAAATCATTTTGAATGTAAACAAAGAATATTGAAAATTAAAAGTTAAAAAAAGAAAGAAACCAGTAGAAGAGTTGGAGAAATGGATACATGAGTCCATCTGCGCACGTGTAAGAACCTGAGATGGGATCAAAGCGCATAGCTAAAGCACCAAGAGGCGATGCATTCATCCCCAAGCTCAGGTCAGTGGGCAGCAGTGACTAGAGCATCCCTGTGACTTGCTGGTTTCTAAACTAGCTCCAGATTCAGTCAAACATCCTGACCTAAAAGACATGGTGCTTGATCAAGCAAGGTGCTTGATGCTTAAGTTTCCATGAACATTTGATGGGTATGCACACATACACATATACACACATATATCACATACATACTTCATCCACATGAGTATACAAATATAGACAATCATACAGTTAAACACACACACACATAAACACACACACATATGCACAAATACACAGAAAAGGAAAAAGGGTCAGGGAGGCAGTTTAGTGTGTAAAATTAATTACTGTATAAGTCTGACAACTTGCATTGTTTCCCAGAATCAAAAGTGAAAAGAAAAAGAAGAGGTTAAGTTGACTTCTGACCTCCCACACACAAGGTATGCATGAATATACAGGGAACTTTTTAGTTTGGTTCATAAGGTACCATATTACCATCTTGTTATTCCAGGAATAACAGAATTACAGGGAAAAGGCTGAGATTCTTGTAAGTACTAAGATCATGATGCTCTGAAGTTTTACTTGCCACTGAAAGCCTCAGGGATTCCTGGAAAGTATCTAGTCTCTGGTCTTCAGTGGAATCCCTAAGATGGCTCTAGTATCAGAAAGGAATGGAGCAGCAACAGAAACAGGGCAGACGAACTAGACAGTAAGAGTAAGGTTTTCAGACCAGAGCATGCCATCCTCTGAGGTGCTCCATCCAGCAGCTGACTCAGAAAGATACAGACACCCAAAGCCAGGATTTCTCACAGACATCTCTGCCTCTCAGAGACTTGAAGTGCCAGGGTCGGGGATACCCCGAGGACACCCATCTGCTGAGAGAACGAGAGGAGGGAAGGAAGGATTGTGGAAGGGGGTGACCAGCAGGAAGCCAGTAAGCAGGATGTAAATTGAATAAATAAAAATAAAGTAAAATTTTTTTAAAAAAAATGTAAGGCAAGCAGGTAGAAAGCATAGCTTTCATCTTTCATATCTTTCTACCAGAAGGTCCACAACATTTATGGTAGGTTTTCACACTTCAAATAATCTGTTCGAGAAAGTCCCTCACAAGTCCACCCATCATCCTACCTCTGAGTTGATTCCTGATCCATCTATTCAAGTTGGCAATCAAGCCATCACAAGTATACCCCCTGACAAACTGAAAATCAGCATCTCTTTACATTTTATTTAATTTTCTAATTGAAAATAATAGGGAGGTACCTTAGATGAAATGCCTGACACTAGGGAAAGGGAACTTACAGAGCCTACCTCCAACAGGAAGACAGGGCTTCAAATTAGAGAGAGGGGGACATCCCACAGCCATAACTCTGACCAATAACTGTTCCTGCCTGAAAGAATTACAGGGATGGAAATGGAGAGGATCCTGAGGAAAAGAAGGTCCAGCAACAGGCTCAAAGTAGGATCCAGCACAAGGGGAGGTAGCCTAACACTATTACTGAGGCTATGGAGCACTCATAAAAAGGGACCTAGCATGACAGCACTCTGGAAGACCCTACAAGAAGCTGAAAGAGTCAGGTGCAGATATTTTCACCCAACCAATGAACAGAAGCAGCTGACCCCTGTTGTTGAATTAGGGAAGATTGAAAGAAGCTGAGGGCAACCCTGTAGGAGGACCAGCAGTCTCAATTAATCTGGACCCCTGGGATCACTCAAATACTGGATCACCAAACAGGCAGTATACACCAGCTGATATGAGACCCCTGACACATATATAGCAGAGGACTGCTGGGTCTGTGTTCAGTCAGAGATGATGCACCTAGCCCTCAAGAGACTGGAGGCCCCAGGGAATTTAGATGTCAGGTGCTGAGCAGGACAGGGACATCCACATGGAGACAGGGGGAGGGGAGGAGGTATGGGATGTGGAACAGTCGGAGGGCAGACAGGGGTTGGTGGGGTGGGGAATAAAATACGGGGTATATGAACATAATTAACAAAAAAGAATTTGTAGAAAAATATAAAAATAAAAGAAAAATAGCTAGATCATTATTCTATATAAAATAACTATTTTATATACAACAGCAACCAAATTCTATTTTTTAGGTTATGTGGCAAAATACCCAGAGAAATATTCAGCTATTGCTATACCATAACATAAATATGATAATATAGATTTGTTAACACCTCACCACTGAACATACATGATAAAAGAATAGAGGGAGGCCCACAAATATCTGATTAATGTAATGTACATCTGAACAAATATGTTGAAATAGTTACTTTTTCTTTTGTGATAAAATACTCAGATGTAAAACAAGTTACAGACAGAAAAGGTTGATTGGCTTCTGTAATGTTGGGGAAGGCATGACAACTGGTCCAGCAAGCATGTATGTAGGAACAGGAAGTCGTATGATCATTTCATTTACAGTGAGACAACAGGAGGTAGGAAAAGGCTATAAACTCTTGAAACCTATCACCAGTGAAGTACTTCCTCTAGCAGGCTCCACCTCCTAAAAGTTAGTTCTATAACTCAAGAAAAAAGAATCTATCAATGATAGCTGGGGACCAAGAGCTAAAATACATGAGGCTTGTAAGGAATGGGAGTTGGTGGGGGGCAATATTTCTCATCCAAACAACTAAATATATCTTTAAAAATAGCACAGAAACACCTATGTCAAGTATTATCCTTAATTTAATTAATCCAAGTATTATCCTTACTTCCAGAGAAATATGTACTGCTGCCAATGAAGATGTGGCTCGAGTGGAGAGTCAGCATCCCACTGGACCAAGGGTTACACCTTCTTAGCTTGTATGTTAGTGGAAAATTCTGTGTCAAAAGAGAAAAAATAGTGGTTTCTGAAGAGCAAGGTCATGGCCCTGTTTTGCTCTGCACATGTGCACCTATATACACACATACACACACTCATGTTCACATATGTGCACTTGCATACACAGAAATACAAACATGCATAAAGACACATGCATACACACAAGTGTACCTCCACAAATGCAAACACACAAATCTGCCTGCACACTCATGTATACACAGGTGCCCTTTCATACATGCAAATGTACATACATTCACACAGATGCATGCACATGCACAAACACAATGCGGAACACACTTGCTGCTGAGTTAGAGAGATGAGACAATTGATAGATTTTCTACAAAAAGAACTGGAACAGCAATTACTGACTCTGAAGACAGAGATTCCACTGGAAGAAGCATATGAGAGGCACCTAGGACGCATGAGACAGTAAACAAAAATCTCAGTCACATGGTGTTATCATCTAGCTGTCAAATACAATAGCTTAAATACACACTGCTCTTGTATTCCCAGCATTCTTTGGAAAAAATGGATTCAGCCAAGCCATAACCTTACTGAAACAAGACCTGTGTTAAACTTTGAACATAGAATTGTAGACGTAACTGATACTGTTTGACCTATCACATACAGTAACTTTATATGTTATACTTTGAATTTGAAAGTATTTACTCTGTTCAATTCATCTCTAAAACTTTGATTACTTCCTGGTTCAAACTCTGAAAACATCTGTGATTCCTAACCATTATCCTGTCTTTTCTGAGAGTTTTAGTTTAATTGTCTCAGGGCTGATTTCATTTGATGTCCAATTGAAAGTCACCCCACCCACCAGTCCATTCTAAGTCTAAATTGATAAGTTTGCAAATTACCACTCAGGCTAGAAAACAGATTGAGATGTAGCTATTGTTGAAATAGACTTAAACCAAGACTCAAAAATAAATCAATAAATCAACCAGTAAATGAGTATAATAGGACATAGATGAAGAATGACTTATATGTTCTGCCAATTTTAGAACACTTGTTACCATTGATAAGAAAACAACTAAATCATGCTCACTAAAAATGCATCTTGAGGGTGATGTATAGCCAGAACCCCAAAGCAAGTGTTATTTTCTAATAATAAAAAGCAATTAAGAATTTAAACTTGTGTTGGATTGTATATATTTGGTTCAGAAAGTGGCACTATTAGGAGGTGTGGCCTTGTTAGCATAGGTATGTTACTGTAGGCATTGGCTTTAATATCCTTTTCCTAACTGCCTAGAAGTCAGTCTTCTAGATACCTTTGGATAAAGATGGAGAACTCTCGCTCCCTCCTTCATGATAATGAACTGAATCTCTGAACCTGTAAGCCAGCCCCAATTAAATGTTGTTCTTGTAAGAGTTTCCTTGATCATGATGCCTCTCCACAGTAGTAGAACTCAAAGACAAACGATAATACAAACTTCCTTTAAGTGGCTTTGTAGCTATGGGCATATTTCTACTACCGTGAGCACTGAGAGGATCTCAGGACTCTGACAAGTAAGGGTACTGCTGTCCATCCATTTTAGATGTGAGATTCTGCACTGGGAAAAGGACTCCCCTTTTCCAATAGCTGTTTCTCTATCACAAGGGTGCTGGCTGGCTGAAGTAGAAGGCGGCAATTGTGTCTTTTACTTTTGCTGGTGACATCCTGCTTATTTCTCTTCTCTATTTCAAACTGCACTGACTGTAATGGGTGTTCAGTTGGTAAAGCACAATTACCCTCTGCAAATGTCACTGAACCCATGACAAATTTGATAATGACTCCAAGATCCTCATTTTCTTACGGAAATGGCTACAAAGGGGGTTGCCAGAGCACTGTGCCAGCTCCCAGCTACCCAATTAAGATGGCTTCATCATTTTTCTTCTAATAAACTACCCAGAATTACTTAATCACAGTAGTAAGATACCTACTTAACTGCCTTTTATTTTTATTTCTTCCCTTCCTCTTTCCCTTTTCCAGTTGATGTTTACAGATATTCAATACTGCTTATTTTTCAATGGGAGAAAACAGAGCACTGACCCCCAGCATAGCCTGTAGATAGTGATAGTTCAGGTTTTAGATTCGGAGAATTATAAAATCATAATGCTGATGACCAAAGACAGATACCTTATTAAATTTGTAAATGTAAGTAGTTACTTTTATCGTGAATTTTTTGGTTTTGGTGATTTAATAATTGCATTTTTATATTCGACTCAGAGGGAAAGTCCTGTGTAGGTTGTTTAAGAAAATATACAAAAGGTTTCTAATTAACACTGAAATTAAACACACTAGGACACCAGAATGAATTCTAGATTTTGCGAGTTGTGTTCCCATCCTGTTAGAGGTAGCATTCACTAACGTATGATGGCGCACGGCATCGACTGGCTTAATTATTGCAGGTCCACCTCTGTAATTCTAAAACATTTATAATAAGAAACATAATATCCACTTATCAGTGAGTGCACACCATGTGTGTTCTTTTGTGATTAAGTTACCTCACTCAGAATGATATTTTCTACTTCTGTCCATTTGCCTAAGAATTTAATGAATTCATTGTTTTTAATAACTGAGTAGTATTCCACTGTGTAAATATACCTCATTTTCTGTATCCATTCCTCCATTGAGGGACATCTGGGTACTTTCCAGCTTCTGGCCATTACAAATAGGGCTGCTATGAACATAGTGGAGCATGTGTCCTTATTACATGCTAGAGAATCTTCTGGGTATATGCCCAGGAGAGGTATAACAGGGTCTTCCAGTAGTATTATTCCCAGTTTTCTGAGGAACTGCTAAATTGATTTCCAGAGTGGTTGTACCAGCTTGCAATACCACCAGCAGTGGAGGACTGTTCCTCTTTCTCCACATCCTTGCCAGCACCTGCTGTCTCCTGAGTTTTTGATCTTAGCCATTCTGACTGGTATGAGGTGAAATCTTAGGGTTGTTTTGATTTACATTTCCCTGATAACTAAGGATGTTGAACATTTCTGCATGTGCGTCTCATCCATTCCATATTCCTCAGGTGAGAATTCTTTGTTTAGCTGTGTACTCAATTTTTTAATAGGGTTATTTCATTCTCTGGAGTCTAACTTCTTGAGTTCTTTGTATATAATGGATATTAGGTCTCTGTCAGATGTAGGGTTGGTAAAGATTTTTTCCCAATTTGTTGATTGCTCTTTTTTCCTATTAACAGTGTCCTTTGCCTTACAGAAACTTTGTAATTTTATGAGGTATCATTTGCCAATTCTTGATCTTAGAGCATAAGCTATTGGTGTTCTGTTCAGGAAATTTTCCCCTGTGCCCATGTGCTCAAGGGTCTTCCCCAGTTTTTTTTCTATTTGTTTCAGTGTGTCTAGTTTTATGTGGAGGTCCTTGATCAACTTGGAGTTGAACTTAGTAAAAGGAGCTAAGAATGGATTGGTTTACATTCTTCTGCATGCTAACTAGCAGGTGAAGCAGCACCGTTTGTTGAAAAGCCTATCTTTTTTTCCACTGGATGGAAAAAAAGCTCCATTGTCAAAGATCAAGTGACCATAGGTGTGTGGGTTCATTTCAGGGTCTCCAATTCTATTCCATTGATCTACCTGTCTGTCACTGTACCAATACTATGCAGATTTTAACACTATTGCTCTGTAGTATTGTTTGAGGTATGGTATACTGATTCCCTCAGAAGGTCTTTTACTGTTGAGAATAGTTTTAGCTATCCTGGATTTTTTGTTATTCCAGATGAATTTGAGAATTGCTCTTTCTAACTCTATGAAGAATTGAGTTGGAATTTTTATGGGTGTTGCATTGAATCATCTGTAGATTGCTTTTGGCAAGATGGCCATTTTTAGTATATTAATCCTGTCAATCCATGAGTATGAGAAATCTTTCCATCTTCTGAGGTCTTATTCGATTTCTTTCTTCAGAGACTTGAAGTTCTTATTATATAGATCTTTCACTTGTTAGAGTCACACCAAGATACTTTATATTGTTTGTGACTATTGTGAAGGTTGCTATTTCACTAATTTCTTTCTTAGCCTTGTTTACACACAATTCACATATCAAATGATGCCCAAGAAGAAGGAAGAACAAAGTATGGATACTCTGGTCCTTCTTAGAAGGAGGAACAAAATACCCACAGAAGGAGTTACAGAGACAAAGTGTGTAGCAGAGTCTGAGAGAAAGACCATCCAGAGACTACCCCACCTAGTAATTCATCCCATATACAGTTACAAAACCAAGACACTATTATCGATGCCCACAAGTACTTGCTGACCAGAGCCCGATATAGCTGTCACCTGGGAGGCTCTGCTAGTACATGACAAATACAGAGGGGATACTCTCAGCCAGCCACTGAACTGAGCACAGGGTCCCCAATGGGGGAGCTAGAGAAGGGACCCAAGGAAGGGGTTTGCAGCACCATAGGAGGAACAACAATATGAGCCACCCAGTACTCCCAGAGCTCCCAGTGACAAAACTATCGATCAAAGAGTACACATGATGTTATCCATGGCTCCAGATGCATAGGCAGCAGAGGATGGCCTTGTTGGATATCAAAGGTAGGAAAGGCCCTTGGTCCGGGAAAGGCTCTATACAAGAGTGTAGGAGAATACCAGGATAGGGAAGCAGGAGAGGGTTGATAGGGGAACAGGGGTAGGGGAGATAGCTTTTTCAGGGCAGGTGAGACCAGGAAAAGGGAAATCATTTGAAATGTAAAAAAGAATATATCTAATAAAAAAAAGAAAAATCAAAAAGAGAAAATATCAAAAAAAGAAAAAAAAAGAAACATAAAATGGTTAATTGCATTTTGTTGAAAGATAAAATTAATTTGAGTGATGGAGGGCTTTTATTCAACGTGAAAAATGTGACTCTTAAAGTATAAAACACCTAACACACAAACAAAACTAAGTAAGAATATGGATGTAATTTTACACCCCACATCTTTGTGTTTCTGATAATTAGATATTTGGAAAAAGCTGGAAGGTAAATACCCTGTCCCTTCATTGTCCATTTTCATTTCTGAAGCCAAATCGAGGAGGCAAAGGAACTGAATCAGGCCTAAAGACATGTAGTATCCAGAAAGGGTCACTTAAAGAACCTGAGGATGGAGCACACGAGGGAGGCTGAGTCAGACAGATTCTGCATTTCTGCATAATTACTATGTGCAGGCCACAGAAGGGCAAATCCATGTAGTCGCTCTATAGCATAGAGCCACATTCAAAAGCTTCCCCTTCTGTGCTGAGCATGAGGATCAAGCTCTATGCTGCACTTAGTCCTTGGAGACTGTTTATTAAGCTAATACTTGAAGATGTCTCTTGACATTCTACCTCTTGTTCCCAACCTGCTAGGTAGAACGCACATTCTAAAAACCCAATCTACTTGTTCAAAGTGTGAGCATCACTGCTGAGTACAGTAATATTTAGCTTATTAGTTAATGCTTAAAGACAAATGAAAGTTGCCTAAGGTAGTTTCCTATTGGTATATTAGAGATGATTTCTCATATGATTTTGAATTTTCTTTGAATTATGCTATAGGTATATAGTTGCATTTTCCTTTTTTTCTTTGTCCTGTAAACCTGGCCTGTTGACCTTACTCCATATCTGCCCCCAAATTTCTTCCTTTTTTTCACCTGCCCTCTCTACCCTCCCTGTGCTTGGCCCAGGGAGTGGGCACTCTTAGGAGGTGTGGCCTTGTTGAAATAGGTATCACCTTGTTAGAGGTAGTATATCACTTTGTGGGTAGGCTATGAGACACTCTTCCTGTCTGACTTTAGATCAAGATGCAGAACTCTCAGCTCCTCCAGCACTATGTCTGTCCACAGGGGGCCATGCTTCCTGCCGTGAGGATAATGGACTGAACCTCAGAACCTGTAAGCCAACCCCATCAACTGTTGTCTTGCATGAGAGTTGCCTTGTTTCATGGTGTCTCTTCCAGCAATGGAAACCCCAAGTCCCTACCTTCCTTTCTTCCTCTTTATTTTCTTCCCTATTTCCTTCTATCTCCCAAACAAAAGAAGTAGAAGATAGAACAAAGAGAAAAATGTTATTTAGGATTACTCTGAAAACAGGTATTGGTGTGGAAAAGCCAACTATAACAATGACTTAAAGTGTGTTATATGCTCCATGCTTTTATTTTGGCAAGACCATGAAAATCTGTATGTGTGTATGTACTCTAAACTCTACTGTTGCTTTCCCTCACTTGGATGTGTCCAGTGTCACAACTGGTTTATTTGGCAAAGATATTGATTTTTGTTTTTGAGTAATATTTCATAGATCATACACCTGTGTCTTTATCGGGTAATATTCATAACAGCAATTGAAATTCACATTTGATAAAAAAATAGAAATGGAGTAAACAATTAACTGATTTACAATATGCCTTGGATAATATCTTCAATTATTAAAGTAATTAGTGAAATTGAATCATGATAAAAATTCAGCTTAATTTGAACTTGTCCTTGAAGCTACTTTCTGACCCATTTTAACACATTTGCTGATGAAATATTCATAGGAAAGGGGGCATTGTAAGCTTTGTATTTAAGGTGATTTTTTTTCACCTAATTTACTTTTTGAAAAAACCTTCTGACTTATACTCCTTTCCCTAGATAACTTTCTCTAACATACCACTATAGATGACTTTAGTTCACTGAGGCTTTGGAGCCTTTGTCTTTTAGTAAGACTTTTAAGGCTTCAATGTTTTTGTTTCTTTCTACTCAACTATAATATGAATCAGCATGTTAATTATCATTGTTATTTTGAGAACAGCAAAAAGGCAGACAGAAAATATCTCTTTCAATTTATTTTTAACTAAAAACAAAGCATATTTATTGATCATCATGTGAAACATTTTAAAACTATCTCATAGAGTGAAAATATAAGCATATTTCTGTGTTTTCAAATGCCTGGCATCTTTCTCTGTGAGACTAGCAGGCAATAAGTCAGCATTCCTAGCAATCCTTAAACTTCCTTCTCCATCTAACATGGCTGGCTTCAAACTCAAACATTCCATGGTGTGAGAGAGAGCAAAAGGCTCTGAGCATACAAAGATTTCCTCGCCATGTCAAATACTGAGACTCTCACTGCTTCGAAGTCGCCTTAATCATTAGCTTGGACTCTCAGGTCAGAATAGGGCATTTACTGAGCTAAAGCATAAGTAGGAATATTTGTATCAGGTGCTATTTTCATTTTAACCAAGACAATTTACATATTTGGATGATTCAAAGCAAAGACAATTTATGTTGCACAGCCCTTCCCCAACCATCCAATCATAGGCTTCTCTCAAGGAAAGTCTATAATTCCTGTGGGCCTCTTTCATCATCAGACACTCACATACCAACATTTACTTTAGATAAAATACAATTTAGGTAGATAACAATTCTACCATACTCACAGGGTGAAAAGGTGTTGACTTGCAGATGTGAAGTAAGGGCAGGTACACACTGCCGCATGTTCTGCCCTAGCCGCTTATATATGTCATTTGAGTTTATCATTGGAACTATAAAGATTTGCATTTTAAAGAGGAGGAAAGCTGAGATTGGATATTTGTAATCTTGTCACTTGAACTTCCAATGTTTTGGCAGCCATAACAAGGCCCCATGGTTCTGAATTCGCAGTGGGTGATTATATTTAAACTATGAGACATGGGGCTTAAAGTCAAGCTCAGTTGGATTGCACTGAATCCTTTGAAAATCTTAGATACAAACTCCTGAAACAGTGCCTTTACACCCATCCTTTGGGTGCCTCAGTCTGCCTTGATATTGGGGTCACAGATCATATATGTTGAACATAGTTTCATCTAAGAAAACATCACTGTAACAGACATCTATCCCCTTTCTTTGCATTTATGAAAGATGTCATCCTTTAGGTAATAAATAAATCAATAAAAAGTACTGTTTTTTGGCTTTGGTAAAAAAAAGAGTTGTCACCTCTATATTCAGCATCCTTATAGAAACAAACGTGACATGGCCATACTGAATTTAACAGTGTCTCATACTGGCTTCTAAATTACCTTGCAAAATTATGTGTTTTATTGGATTCCATAATCTGAATCCAACAAACCCTCAAAGGGATCCTAAAATGTAAGACTCCTTTTTAATAAAAGTTTCAGGGGTCAATTTTTAATTTAACCAAGACTCCAGTGACCTTCCCACCTCAATATATAAATGTTCATCTTTCTAAAACATGTCTGTGCTTTTATCATGCAATGCCTACAGGTTATTTGAAGCAAGGCATGTAAAGTTGAAAGCATCCTTGTGTGCTGAAACTGTAACAGAGTTTTAAATTTAGGTCAGCTTAACATATTTATTAGGAGCCTTCTATGCTTCAGATTCCCTGCCAGGAGCAGGGTGTGAATTTCTATCTAGGACACAATCCTCATATTCCCCAAACTCAGTCTGGAAAAGTTACTACATAAATAAATTTTATTACAGAAGTATAAAAGATAGAAACCAAAATGTAACATAGAATCTCTTCTTTAACCCATCTCAGTGTATAACCAGATTTGTTCCTTATAAAAAATTTAATTAAAACATTCTGACATGATATTATTTTTAACTTACAATGAAACCTCTATGAATAATGTGCTTACAGCAAGAAGTTCCAGGAGTCACTGGTAGCACAGAACTGGCCCCTCACCACTGCATCTGGCTCTACTTGCCATTTTTAATAATTTGGAAATCTTTTTTCTTGCCTCTCAGCTCACAGTCTTATGAACCATTTTCCCCATAGCTCTCTAGATGACATCTACAGTTAAGATGCTTTCTGATGCCTCATGTAGACACTGAAGACTACTTGGGAAGGAACAGTCTTCTCCTCTCTAAGGTGTGCTGGACAATAGTACCAGCTCCTTGGGACAAATAGACAAACTCAAAATTATATAGAATTTATTAATTTCCAAGGTGTTAGAATTGTCAGAAGTTCTTCTATCCACCCACTGTATGCTACAGAAGATGTCCTTGTGAGACTTTTGATTCTTAAGAGCAATAGAAAAATAAATAGTACAAAACTGAATAATTTCCTCATGATACTGCTTAAGTGCAAATTTCAAAAACAACCTAAGACTGAGAATCAGAGTAGTGCAACTTCAACATAATTTTACTATAATTTTGCATAATGGAAAGAATGTTCAGATACAGTCAACAAATTTGTAATTCTAGTATTTGGCAGGTAGAGGCAGGCAGATCTCTGAGTTCCAAGACAGATTGATCTACAGAGTAAGTCCAGGACAGACAGGGGTATAGAAAGAAGTCTTTTCTCAATCAAAATGCAAATATAGTAGTAGTAGTAGTAGTAGTAGTAGTAGTAGTAGTAGTAGTAGAAGTAGAAGAAGTAGTAGCCATAGTTGTAGTACAATGTAATGAATAACAACAAAAATAAAAATGAAGTGGGAAGATACAGTTCAAATTTGAATAGCATTTCATTTCACCCAGGATACATACAAGAGCTGATACAGCCTAATCACATGTAACATGGAATATGAGTCTTACAAAGTCCCCTAGGTTTATCTGGGTTGGGTCATAAATCAATAAACATCTATGTCTGAGGCAAAAACATCATAGATAAAAAGGGATTAACATTAGCATAATGTAATCATTGATAAATAGATATTAATTAGCCCTGAAGCTCTGAATACTGAAGATACAATTAGCATATCAAATGATTCCCATAAAGAAGGAAGAAGAGGGCCCTAATCCTGGAAAGGCTTGATCCAGCATTGTAGGGGAGTACCAGGACAGAGAAAAGGGAGGGGGAAAGATAGGTGAATGGATGGAGAGAAGAGGACTTATGGGACATATGGAGAGGGGGGAACTGGGAAAGGGGAAAACTTTTAGAATGTAAACAAAGAATATAGACAATAAATAAAAAAATTTAAAAAGAGATTAAAAAAAGGGATTAACACACCTGGCCTAGGTGTGCCTCCAGTCCAGTACACCCATTGTGTGCAGAGTTCACCCATTGTGTGAAGAGACACTTCAGATCAGGGGTTAGGGTTATGGGTACTGTAGCAGAATGCTGCTATGTGAGAAAGAGGGGAGGACAATCAGAACCTACATATTTTGAACAGGAAATATTCAAAAATGTCTAGTGTTGCTTTCAGTGAGCCATTATAGCTGTGATACCACCATGAAGTGGAAGATTAGTTGAAGATATAATAAACTGAAAAGTGTCACATTCAAGAATGCACACTTTGAAGTGCTTTTAAATAGGCATCTGCTTCATTCCTAAGCTAATGTGTGTGAACATGAGACATAACTCCATAGTATATGTGAAGAATGAGGGAGGCAGAGAATTCGTCTCTGCTCAACTTGCTCTGCTACAGGAACTGATCAAACACCTATAAGAATTCAGATTTTCATGCAAAATACAGAGGATTTCATAGCATCCATACTGACAGGGACACATATTTTAGAAGCAACATGAAAAAATTTCAATGTTTTGTCCTGTGTATTTATTACCTCATTCAATCGTTCCTGTCCTAGCTAAAAAACAATGATATTTTACCTGTGTCTAATGTCAGAAACAGAGGAAAGTTGAGAGTCCTTATTATGCAGGGGACCTTTGGTCTTTGATGAATATTTTTATAGAGTTTTAAAATCTTGAGTCATTACTTGATTCTCATGACTTCCCTAGGAGTCTAGAAATAGGGCTTTGGAATTTGGAATAAGAATTTCACATTTTAGCATAATGTGAATGTAGACAGTAGGTGAACCATACTCAAGTGTGAGTGCCTTCTTAAATTTGTCAAGAGTTCCTCAAGTTGAAGCAAACTCAACAAAAAGCAACACTTAATACGCAATAACGGAAAGCCCTCAAAAGAGTGACAAAAGGCATTCTATTTGCCCCTCAGTCCCTGAAGTCACCTGTTTTATTGCTGCCCATTTAAAGTGAGCAGTGTAATCAG
This sequence comes from Apodemus sylvaticus, assembly GCF_947179515.1. Lineage (NCBI taxonomy): Eukaryota > Metazoa > Chordata > Mammalia > Rodentia > Muridae > Apodemus > Apodemus sylvaticus. The sequence continues at coordinate 4,555,321 of NC_067475.1, forward strand.
GAAAAGATGATTGGGTCTATCTTACCAACAGCAGAGGGACCATTTCAAACTGAATAAAAATGACCTCTCTACACAGGGATTATAAGAACGCTTTAAATTTGCAACCCAGTTTGAAAAGCAATATGGGATAACTTTGATTGCATCATTGTTTTACTTGACTAGAAGATGATGAAGTTAGGATTGTGAACACTTTTGTTTTTTAGTTTCTCATTACACTATAATTCAGTCATTGAAATTTTCAGATTAATAGTACTTCTATTACCTATCTATCTATGTACCTATTTATTTATCTACCTACCAATCTGCCTATCAACTATCTCTACACATATCTATTTATCATTTATCACATATATGCCCCATTTGTCATATATATGTACCTCTGTCTACTAATAATATTTACCTATGATTTATATATATTTATTCATATATCTATCTCATATATCTATATACTATGTTAATCTGTCTATTCATCTTTCATCTCTCATATATCTATCTATCATCTATCTATAATCTATCTATATGCCTATCATCTATCTATCTATCTATCTATCTATCATCAATCATGTATTCATTCATCTATCATTATCAATCACCTATAATCTATTTATTTTATGAATCATCTACCTATCTTTAATAGATTTATCCATATTCTATGTATCTATCTACCTACCTACCTGCCTATCAAATATGTATGAATATATTTATTACATAATCTATATATGCTTAAATTTATTATATATCTATGCATGTCTATCTCCTTTACGTACATATTCATCTATCATATATTATCACCTATTTATCTATCTCCTATCATATATCTATATGTCTGTCTATCCATCCATCTATCCCTATATCTATTTCCCTGTCATTTTGAATATTCAAACAATAAAAAAGAGACAAAAATGCCTAGTACAATATTTTTCAAGTTTTTCACTAAATCTAAATTCTATCCTTGTAGCAAGATAGTTCCTATCCATTCACATTGAGGCAGTGAGAGGCCAGTGACTGGAGGGGAGAGAGGAGGAGGAGCTAAGAGGAGTGAGGGGCAGAGAGAAGCTGGGTGGACCGAATGAGTGGGACAGAGCAGGAGATGTGGATATCCAGATGGCCTCAGACATATTTCTGGTGTTTTAGAGAGGTTAGAAATCATGGTATGCACTCACTGATAAGTGGATATTAGCCTAGAAACATGGAATACACAAGACATAACCCACATATTAAATGATGTGCAAGAGGAACGGAGGAGTGGCCCCTGGTTCTGAAAAGACTCAGTGCAGTAGTATAGGGGAATACCAGAACAGTGAAGTGGGAAGGAGTGATGAGGGAATAGGGGGAGGGAAGAGGGCTTATGGGAGTTTCAGGGAGTGGGGAGCCAGAAAAGGGGAAATCATTTGAAATGTAAATAAAAAATATATCGAATAAAAAAAAGAAATATTAGGATAATACTTTAACATTGTAAATGACATTATGTAATTGGGAGTTTTACATACATAAATATATTTGGTTAACTATTCAAGTTTAAGAGCCGTGCTTTACCAGGCATTTGGATTCTGGGCGAGACCTCCTGGGACTTGGTAAAGAGGCCTGGCGGGGTGGTACTCATTATTAATTATTACCCACTACATATCCTAAGATTTAAAATTTTGGGATAAGTTATTAATTTGTTGCTCAGATTTGTTGTGCATATTAAATCTTATAGTATATCAACTTTAACCTTTCCTGGATATTCCTCTCTTCAGCGTGCTGCACTGTGGCTTGCATATGAAACATTTTAAATTTCTCATTAATAATTATTTCATTTCATGTCACACAGGCTTATTAAATAATTTTCAAAAGTCATTCACTATTAATTGATGAGAAAATTGAGATTCAGGATGTTACTTGATGGTTCAAGGATCACCATAACCTATCTCAGCCCACTTCCTTCTTGGTTCATTTTTCTTTCCAATAGGTTCTTCATGGCCATAGAGTGAAGTTGAAATAAATGAAGGTGGATTCAAAAAATTTATCTTATTCCTAAATATAAAAAAAAATATGAACACAAAACCAATCACCTCTCATTATAAAGAGTAATACCAACCATGCTGCCTTGAATTGGGTAGAAAATGCCTTGGGTATTGCACAACAAAATCAACCTAATTTACTTGAGTGAAACAACAGTCTCCTTTTGTTGTTGTTGCTATTGTTGTTGTTGTTTTGAACCATTAGAGAGGATGGTTGTATAGGATGCAAAACCTATAAAATGAAGAATATTTTTCTGTTTATTATTTCCTGAGACTAGAATGTAAAATGTCCCGATAGGCTCAGGTGCTTAAATTTTTGGCACCTAATTATTGCACTGTTTTGGAAGGGTGTAGAACCTTCATGAAGATCTTGCTGGACAAAATGGGTGACTGGGATGGATTGTGAGGTTTATTTAGCTGGTCTCACTCCATTTGCTCTCTGCTTCCTGACTGTAGGCACAGTGTACCAAGCAGTCTCATGTTTTTCTGTAGTTCTGTTACCACCATGATGGACCATACTTCATGAAACTGTGAATAAATCTACTCTTTCTTAAGAAGTTTCCTTTCAGGCATTTGATCACACAACAAATGTGGGGTCAGGGATCTTGTCTTGAGATCAACAGGAGTAGGATTGCTCCCCCATGCCTCAGGCATGCATGTCCACAAACCCTATCCCTGAACTCCCACCTTTTCCTCCTAGAGGTGCTCCCAAAGCACCATAGCCAGGTTAAACTTCCTCTCATTTTATAAGGTATTGTCCAGCAGCACCTGAATTTCTTTCTTATGCAAATGAACCCTCCCAGTGACTTGACCCCAGCCAATCATGTACACTCACCCCAAAAGTCACTCCCACCTCCCAAAGGTTTAACTAGCTTTTGTTTTCCCCATTAAATGAGATGATTCACTGAAGCTATCTCTTGAGAGTCTATTCTCTTTCATTGTGCTCACATATGTGTGTAGTCTGTAGCCTGATATCTCTGGGTCATCTCACCTCTCTTTCCCTCTCACGATCTACCAGTTGTGATTTATAGTTGGCAGATTATACTGCTGCAGGCCTGGAGGTGCAGCTGAACAGAAAACAAGAAAAGAAGCTAATGCCGTGTTTTAGAGATTTGCCTTTCTGGTGACTGTATGCATATGATTGACACAGATTTTGACAAATGTAGATGTTCCATGGTATTGTTCCTAATTTGAGTCCTGATTACATGAATATCCAAACATGTGCAAAATATTTATATGATCATATATGTACATACATATGCATATACATATGAATGTATGTGCACTTCTCTGTCATGACTCACTTAATATCAAAAATACATTTTGAGAAATGTGTATTTGAAGAATTTCATAGTAGAGGACACTTATACAATCAAAGGGGGCTGTTATTGCTAGCTGATGTGGCCTCGTGGGGCTGGTATCATTAAACATACACCCCTCGACCCCACCCTCACAAATCCACACCCCCACAGACATCTCTCTCTCTCTCTCTCTCTCTCTCTCTCTCTCTCTGTGTGTGTGTGTGTGTGTGTGTGTGTGTGTGTGTGTTTTCTGCTATTTGGAAACTCATGAGTATTTCTGGTAGGTGACCCTATCAGTCATAGTTTAGCTTCCCTGAGATAGGGCTCAGAAGCATTCTCAAAGAATAATTCACATAATCAACCTGATGTTTCACAGCTGCCTATACAAACAGGAGGTGACAGGGATACTGAAAATCAATATGGGACAGTCCCTTCCTTCCTTGACCCACACAATACCACAAAAAGCTTAATTACTTGAAATTGAACTTCAACAAGTTATTTCAACAAATTATTTGTTGAAAATAATAATTGCATTTAAAAAATGAGATTTCAGTAGATGTTTTCCTTAAGGAATGCATTTCACAATGGAGCAAGATTGTGAAGTTACACCTGCAAGAATGCCCCACTATGGTGAGCTCCAGCAAGGATTGGTAGTAAAAGATTCTGCTTCCTTCCTTGCCACTGTCTGCATCCACATCACTGCACTGTCATTTGACGACAATGTGGCAATGTCATTTGTTCCCTTTGGCTGCCAGAAAATGAAAGATAAACCATGTTTCCTCTATGTCTGGACAGATTTGAACAATGTCATTCACTGATACATAATTTATGAGGTGTCACAATATGTTCCACATTAAAATATAGGTAAAGAGAAGAACTGATATACATCTCTCTGAGAATGATTACCTAGAAAATCAAAGGACATTGGAAGTAAATAGGTGCCCACACACGCTGAGCTTACAAACACTACCAAAGGGATGTGGGCTACACTGACTTTTCAGTTTACGCTGTGGATTTTTCCCTTCCGCTGGGTGATGTATATCTTAAGCACACTTAGTAGTTGGGTGTAAAACCTTTACTTAAGGTTGCTATGTACTGGGCCAGGCGGTGGTGGCACACACCTTTAATCCCAGAACTTGGGAGGCAGAAGCAGGCAGATTTCTGAGTTTGAGGCTGGCCTGGTCTACAGAGTGAGTTCCAGGACAGCCAGGGCTACACAGAGAAACCCTGTCTCGATAAAAATAAAAATAAAAAACAAACAAACAAACAAATGGTTGCTATGTACTTACAATTTTGGTCCAAATGACTTTGAGAACAATTTTGCAATCTACAATGAAAAGAACATAGCTGCAAAGAAAACAGTATAGAATTCATGGTCTCATTGTTCTTGGCAATAAATACATTATTTCATCTAGGTTCTATATGATATACAGTCTTCTAGGAAATATATAATGTGTATGGAGATTTTTTCACTGATAGGTGAACCCCTATAAAGATACAGGGAGTTAGAAAATGAAGACACTGCTTATGATGTAATTCAAAATCTATTGCATCTTTTGTCATTGTCTTTCTGAAATTGATTTATTTTCATCTTTTTTTAACCATCTATGTACAAGAACCATCCCCAGCATCCCGTGAAATGAAATTAATAATAATGACTGATAATAACTAATGACAATTTAGGAATGGAACTCTCCTTAGTTTAAAGAGGATATTTGGACAACCACAGTGAGAGATGAAAAACTGCATATGAACTTACCATAGGCACTCATAGGCTCAAATATCAGATTATCTATTTTCTTCACTGACTCAAATACCATGTGATCTATTTTCAGTTAAGGATAACAGTTTGGCACAGCTTCATTAGCAAATGTGAACTTTTAGAATATAAATAAATTCAGCAAGATGAATTGGAAATAGAAAAATGAAATAAATGAGTCAATTGATTAGGGAATAAAGTCTGATACATTGCATATTCTGTGTTGGAAAGAAAAACATAATGGCTTACTGGTCTATTACATAAGCAGAGAGATCACCACAGACATTAAAATGTCAGCAGGAAGTTCAGTGGAACGAGTCCATGGTCTCCTCACAAGGATGGCTCAGAAAAATGAATGTGCACTTAAGATTTTGAAAGTAAATCTGAAGATGGAGAACTGCACTCAGAAATACTCACTTTCAAACTATCTACTACTAGTGATGTCTGAGATCCCAGTGCTAAGGTCTCAGAAGGAGTGCGTGCTCCTAACCCACAAGGAGACAGTTTTAAATGCATTCCACATTTCCCTAGTTGCGGGTAGGGAAGAAGTTGCAGAAGATATATATATAAAATCATGTATATATGTATATATATATGCTACTAGTACATGCTACTAGTAAATCAGGAAATAAAGTTTATGTGCTAAGATCCCACTATGCACTGAAAATGAACATGTATTTAAATTTATGTTGTTAACTGGATGGGATAGGGTTACTTTCAAAAGATATATACATAAACACACACACACAAACAGGCACACATACACAGGTATGCATGCATGCATATACACACACAGAAAAAGACACATACCCAAACACAAACATGCACACAGGCATACATAAAAATATGCCTATACATATACATATAGGCATACACATATACATATATGTGTATATATATATATGCAGGCACATATATATAGGCATACACACATAGACATACACATGCATACCATAAACACAGGCACACATGCATACAAACACAGACACACATTAGGACACATATATTCATAAGCACATATGCACATACAGGCACACACATGCATACACATGGACACCACACACATTCACACAGAGACAGATAAACACAAGCACACACATTCACACACACACACACACACCATACATACACAGGCACACACATATGCACAAATGCAAATGCACACATACACACAAAGAGGCACACACACAAACACAGGAATACACACACACACACACACACATACATACATACATGTACACACACTCTTTTCAGTTTGATTTTTAGTTTCGTTGTTTCGTTATGGATGACATGCCCATGCCAAAGCATATGTGATGGCCAAAGACAACCATGAAGAATAGATTTTCTCTAACAACTTTTGTGGGTGTTCCAAATTTTTAAGTTATTTTTCTAGGTATATGAGACAAGCATTTCTAACCACTGAGACATCATTCTAGCACCAAAATATGCATTCTTAATATCCTTGCAAAAATTATTCTAAATGTAGTGCTTTCTAAAACATAAACATTTTCAAATACTTGGTACAGCATAGCTTTTCAACTTCCTTTTTACAACTTCAAGTCACAGTCTTTGAACTATCTTCTAATGACTTGGTGTGCCTGGAATCTAAGAGGTCAATTCAGAAAAATGCCAAAACACATGTTCAATATATTTCACATAAATTATAATCAGTACAACAGTGGTTTCAGTAAAGGTCCAGCTTACACAACCTTGTTTTACAGAAAATCGTGGTTTTTGACTTCCTGCATATGTTGCTTTGGTGTTGGCAATGCTGTCTGAGATTTCCTGCCTGGGTGTTCTTATGACATTACCATAAATGCTAGTGGACTGATACTATAATATTCCTGGGGTTGCTTTTTCCTGTACGTGCATGCCACTGCGTCTCTCTCCTGCACCATCCTCATCATGGCAGAATCCCTTCTTCCTCCATCCTCAGTCCCTTCCCAGGCATCCTAAAAGTCCACCTTTATCTCTCTGCCCAGCCACTGGCTGCTGGTAACTTTATTGACCAGTCAAAAACCAACTGGGGACCGAGTTCTTTATTCCTGTATGTGGGACACTGCAAACAGGCTTTTGGTTAGTGTAGTTAGCATGAGAACACAAGCCTCTAAAATGCTGTATCATCTACTTAGCCACAGGGACACCTGCTCTGGGTACAGATGTGCCAGTAAACATGGTTCAGGCAAGAACAACACAGAAAGGGATACAACTACTTTAGGACAGTGCACCTGTCACATACATACAGAAAGGGAATATAGTCTAATAACAGCACCCTGAACGTTCACATTGGGGATACAGAACATTTAATTCTATACAGCACAGGATGAACCATGAAAGTAATAACAAATTTAATAGAGAAGTAGCATAAAAGACATTTTCTGAATACCACAAAAGGGAACTAGAAATCAAGACCAAAATAATTCTGGAAATTTCTTAAGTTATGGAAGATAACAGCAGGGTAACAGAAAGGTCCTGATGAATAGACTAGGAAGCAAGGGGAGAATGAGAGCAAAGTTAAAAAAATTGATTACAGATAAGCAAAAATGGATACCATACAATAATGTATGTCATTTTGCAAAATGAGTGTTAGAAAAAAAGTAAAGGCAATATAAACTCAAATCAAATAGCAACAATATAAACTCAAGTCAAATGTATGGCTCAAATAAAGGCAGTGTTACCTCTCATGAAGTTGGGAAAATCATCATGTAAGTGCAAAGTTGGAAGAAAAAAATGAAACCACAGAGTTCACACCCCAAGGCCAGAAAGTTGATATGATTGGTAACAATTGATGGTTCTATGAAAACTTAATAGAAACCAACGGAATGTTATAAAAATAAACATAATAAAAACCTAAATGAAATGGTCAAAAGCGATATCATAGAAATATAGACTATGGCTAATTATATGACCAATTTTAATATAAGCAATAAAATAACTTGTAAAAAAAGGTACTAGAAAAATGTCATCCACCAAAACTGAAATACTTATAATGTATACATAGACTGACTGCAGAAATAGCAGCACAGAATTGTAAATGCAGAGCTAGAGGCACAAAGGAGAAGACCCTGAGGCATGTGCCTAATTCTGTGTGACATCAAGATCTGGCTTCCACATGGATACACAAAACATGCATGTCAGTGTGTAGTCATATACAAGGACACACACATGTACACATGGATACATGTCATGATGGCTTATATATACTTGGTCCACAGAGTGGTACTATTAGAAGGTGTGGCTCTGTTGGAGTAGGTGTGGCCTTGTTGGAGGAGGTGTGTCACTATAGTTGTGGACTTTAAGACACTCATCCTGGCTGCCTGGAAGCCAGAATTCTGCTAGCAGCCTTCAGATGAGGATGTAGAACTCTTAAACTCCTCCTGCATCATGCCTGTCTTGATGCTGCCATGCTCCCACCTTGTTGATAATGGAATGAACCACTGAACCTCTGAACCTGTAAGACAGCCCCAATTAAATTTTGTCATTATGAGAGTTGTTTTAGTCATAGGGTCTGTTCAACACACGTGTATATATATGTCTGAAACTCACTGAGTACACCTTAGACTTAATTTAAAACAAAAAATGTGTTTGAGGTGATTATATGTATTAGCTTTATTTAACCACTATTAAACATGATATGTTATATATATATATATATATATATATATATATGTATATTCAACATTTTACACACACATACATACACAAATATATAATATAAAATAATTATATATATATATATATATATATATATATATATATATATATATATATATATATATATATATAAATTATTTTTCTAAGAAAGGACTGATAGGGCCCAGGATGGCCTTACCTGACCACATTGTGAGTAGTGATTTTGATACTGTGGTCTCCTTCTTGCACCTCCAGCAAAACTCAGTTGTCAGTGTGCACAGCATCCTGCCTTTGCTGAATCTATAATATAGGTATGATTAGAGCCTGCTCATACATCTATCTACTGCAAGTGTCACTTGCTCCTGTGGCAAGTGTGTTTTCTTCATTCTTTTATTAACTAATTTTGGTGATATATGAATATTTAGTAATAATTTTAAGTCTGTTTATACATGTATACTATGATATATCATAAACTCTCTTGTGTCTATGCTCTCCCAGAGCCAAATGTAAAAGTTAAGTAATTAACATCCATTAGAAAAATTATCTTCTCATTCAGCATGAAATATTCATATGTCTGGGTCCTGGATAGTAAGAAACACCTGAAAGAATATAAAACCTGAATATTAATTTTGAATGATGAAATATATGGTTCAGAATTGTCTCTACCTCATAAAGTGCATATCCAATTAGGTTTCATAGTCTGGGGGTCAAAAGACTGTGACTACAAAACTGTCTTGTGCATATGTTAAAGATCTTGAAAAGGAAAAGGGTTTAAAATGTGATCATCCTGGAACCAGGATGGTATTTTATGAGATAAAGAAGGCTCTAAAAAATTACCCACACATGTTCAATGCAAACCTGTGACTTAGCCCACAATTTTTTCATTAGAAATTTAAATCCATTTGGCTTTCAATTCTATAAAATCAAAAGTTTCCATGAGACTCCAACTATTTGTCTGATGGCTATATGTCAGCAATCTGATCTGTTACTGATGTGAATCTTCAGCCTTGGAGATGTCATTCCACCTCTGTTTTTTTAGCCTGTGCCCAAACATCTAGATGTACTAAGGTTTCTGATGACCCTTTTGTCCTTTGATTGTGTATGTGTTCAACTTGATTTGGTCAATAGATACAAAGCCTTAAGTGATGGTTGTTTTTCTTATCTTCAAAATGACTGTCTGTAAGCAATGTTATCTAAGTAGATATATGGTTATATAAATTCATAGTAATAATCCAGCAGGTAAGAAAGGGTGAGGCATGCTCCTCATTTAAAATCTAACTACAGGATAAAAGACTTTTGTGTATCAGAGAAGTAGGATGTCTTCTTGTCCTGCTCTTCTGTTGTTTCTTTCAGTTACTAAGATAACACTAACATTTAAATATTTAAATATCTTTTATGAAGTGCTGAGACATAGCCATAGTCTAACAATCATCAAAACATCTACAAATTCATAACATCTAACAAAGTAAGAAAAGCAAAATGTAGCACACATGAGCAGATAGCATGCCTTCATGAGTGAATGGCACTACTTGCTTGTTGATATCATTGATTGACATGCCTATATTACCCAGCTGTAGATGAGTGCTTCTGTCAATGCCCTGGACATCAAGAGCTGCGCACACATGTAACACAGAGGTGAGAAATTTTCAGTCTTGTTGCAGTTATCTTCTGTGGCCCCAGGTCATAGGCAATGCTTATAGGGTTCAGTTGGTTCATAAAGAAATGAAAGCAACGACTGCTGATCTATGTGTGAAACACTGGATAGACTCATCAGACTCTAATCACATCTTATTAATTTACATGTGCATATAACAACAGTGAGGATGAGAATTGGGAGGGAGCATAGAGAGGTAGGATGGAGGATCAGAAGGAAACAATGAAATTATATTTTGTCCAAGATAATGAAAATATCAGGTGTAACCTGCCTTGCTAAGCTCACAGTAAACATGTGAGCATTCTCAGTCAGCAGTCCACTACAGACCCTGAGTTCAGAGGTTGGCGAAACCTCGAGGCCAGGGGAGTCTGAATCGCAGAGTGTTCCTTACTCTGCACAGTTCTCAGATGATAACCTTATTCTTATCACCCTCCACTGAGGCAGCAGAGGCATGAAGCTGATTAGTGTCATATCATTTATCTCGATTCCTCATAAACAGTGGCCTCTCTGCTCATCTGATCTGGGATTGGAAGACCTTTGACTCAGAAGCTGAAGCGCCGCAGTGGTGGAAACAGCAGCTGTTTCCAACCCAAGAGCAGCAGACTAAAACATTGAGAACTGAGGTATTTGCTCCCTCTAAGCTTTCCCTCCTGCCCTTCTTGCTGCCTTGTACATAGACAGCTCTTTGGGAAAGTTGCTTACTGCTTGAGGTCAATGCATTTTTTCTTTCATGTTTGGTTTTCTTTTTCATTTCTTTTTGGGTTTTTCTCCTGCAGTTTCTCAGGATTTTTTTTCTAGTTTCTCTTTGGAACAGAGAACTACTCTCTGTAGTTCTCAGAGAGAACTACTCACCATTCTCTGTCATATTGTAGCCTCACCACATTCTCTATTGCTCAAGATCCCAAATTACATTAGACACAGATTAGATTTCACAGCATCTGAGAACCAGTCCAGTTTGCTTATTGTGAATTCTGTACTGTACATGAGCCTCAGGACTCACCCTCCTAGCATTATTGTTAAGGTTGCTACAGGATATTGAGCTGGTGTATGTTCACCCTTCTGAAACATAATAATTCAGAGAGTAAAAGCTACATCATGTCCAGATCACCTAAAGCATCCTGCTGTGCTGCACTGGAGGCGGAACTGCTGAAGTAGAATGGCAGCTGTGATTGGCAGCATACCTCATACTCCCTGGGTGTCATTAACCCTCCAACTCTTTGCATTCATTAACTGGCCTAGCTCTCCAAACTGTTTATGGAGAAAAAAAACAACTATTCCCTGGTTTTAAAGATAAAGCATGTCTCAAAAATGCATGGGATACACATGAAGAAAAATATATTTGTCATCTATCAAACATGAAATTTGACTAGTTATCTTATGTTTTATCTAAGAACCCTCCAGTATAAACTGATCTGGAGCTGAGAACTAAAGTCAATATAAGATCCTTTAAAGATATAGTGTCAGGTAGGCAGGCAAGCCTGAGCTTTTATGCTTTATTGACTCTTGACCCATGAATTCCAGATTTTCTGCTATAACATCGGCATGTCCTTCATACTTCATCAGAGGACATTAATACCCAAAGAACTAGTGTCTGTAGATGAGAGCTGTATGAGGTGGTAATTTCCCCGGTGGACCCATAGGTTGTTGCTGCTGTTATCGCACTACCAATCTCAGAAGAACAGAAATTTGGGTTGTTAGTTGTAGCAAGAATCTTAAGGGTTGTGCCTACAGCCATTAGTGGGGATCAGGGAAAATTAAAGCATGGTAGCTATGTTCTGTGTGTGACCCAATTAAATAAAGAGTTTAACATATGACCCACTTAATTGGATGGAAAACATGCATGGTCCTAGAATCCTAAGTCAACCATCTTCTGCTAAAGAAGTCAAAGATCTTGGAGTGGAATCTATATCTCTCACCTTACTAAACCAACAAAATTCCTCCCTATATGCTAAATATTTGCCTTTATATGCATAGATAGGTGTTTTTTGCTTTCATCGAGGAAATTTCTCTTTGCAAAAAATGAACAGTATTTTAGAGAACCACAACCAATCAGAAGGCCACATTGTGGTGCCCTGTCTCAAAGGATAATCTACAAAACACTCTGGCACCTAAGGCTCAGCAAACATCAATGGAAACAAATAGAAAGATTGTAAGAATCAGATCTGAGAGTTTGATGTGAGATTGTGTCTTCTAGCAGCATCAGAGGCTGTATCATAAAGTCTCATCCACGTGAGACAAGACAAAACCTGGTTGAATAAAGATGGCGATAGACATGCTACTAGGAAAGGGGGAAAGTCCACAAGGCCCAACCCTACAGATACCTAAGAAGTTCTCAGAGTGGGAGAAACAGTCTTCCCCAGAGAAGAACACACCAATTGGTAATCCAATACCAAATGGTCAGCAACGAAATCATATCTGCATTTAATATTACCCAGAATGAGCAGTTTGTATTTATGTATTTAAGCAATGTATAGTATAAGTACAGGTATAGGTATATATACTGAATATATATATATATATTTGCGCCAGTAGAGAATAAGACCCAGGTCCATTCCTGGGTTCCCAGAAAATGGTGATATTATATTTTAAAAGGCAACTCCATAAGGGCACCGTGTTTCCCATTAGGTCCAACCAGGACCATATATTTTAATATATACTTCCTGTTCATGTACCTCCTACCTACATGTGATCATGCAAACTCATTTAGGAGAGTGAAAACATAAACAGTAGCCTCCAGCATTTCAGAGGAATTATCTGTCCTTGAGCAAGAATCTTATAGGATAGATAGAGGTATTTTTGTATTTTTATGAATCTCTTAGGCATAGTAATTAAAACATAAAACATAGCTTTGGTTCTCACAATTAAATTTAAGTGTGTGTGTGTGTATACATAATTCATCTGCATATATATTTATATACAATTATTGAAAAAACAGAGGCAAGGGATTTGAAAGAGCAATGAAAGGTATATGGAACCATTCAGATGCAGAAAAGAGATAAATTATGGAATTATATTGTAATCTAAAAAATGAAATATTTATTTATAAATGTTGACACAGGCAAATGAAATATAGAGTTACACAGTAATGTAAGAGATCAAGAGTGGTGGACTCATCCACAAACTAAAGTGAGAAAATGTAGAGAGGGGAGCAAAAGAAAAGGGGCAAGGCAAGAGAAGGGAGGAAGAAAGCAGAACAATAGATTGTTTCTCTCTTCTCTAAATCTGACCTCTCAATCAAGTTGCTCTATCACTCTGTAGCTGTCCCTCCCCCATCACTCTCTCCTCTCTCTCTCTCTCTCTCTCTCTCTCTCTCTCTCTCTCTCTCTCTCTCTCTCTCTCTCTCCTTCTTCCTTCTTTGAAGAGAGTTTTGTGAACTCTAAGGTTTCCTAGGGCTTAATAGTACTAATTAAAAACATCTTATTTTCCCATATAGAGTATATGAGGAAAATGGCTTTGGGAAATGAGATTCAGAATTATTTAAGAAAGCAGGATTATTCCTGGATGACAATGACCTGCATAAAGCCAATTAAGAGTGGCAGGGATGGTCATCTGCAGAACTTGCTAAGAGCAATGGGTTATTAGAAGAGAAGAGGTGGACAAAGGTGAAGGGGTGAAAGTCAAAGATTATGATGGAAATATAAAGGAAAATCAAAGGAAGAAATGGATTGTTGAAATCAGCTCAGGATACCTTGACCTATATCTTGACCGACTGAGGAAATAAAATACATTCTTATTTTACATATATAGGCAAATATATTTTTCATTTTTAACTAATTACAGTATGGGTTTAAAATAGTTAAATTCAGAATAAAAGTTTGTGAATTCAAGTTTGCATGGAGTACTTAGGAAAAAATAAATGAGATGTTTATTTGAAAGTGCTTTGAAAGCTCTAAATTGCCACTCAAATATCATTGACCTTTTTTTATGGAGATCAATTTATTGGTACCCTAATGGACTTTTCTCCTAAATAGAAAAGTTCTCAGCTGTTTCTAAACACGTATTTTAAAAAGAGGAATCAAGGGTCATGCTAAACTCTGACACGGATAAAATGCAGTTCATTAGTGAGATAGATTCCATTACTCTTTACCAGATGTTCAGATTCCTGTCCCTGAATGTCTCTGCCTGTGCTAGAAGAAGGCCTTGCTGAACTCTGGAGTGCTGTTGGGACTTGCCTTGACTGACAGATGTAGAAGCAATGTATTCTTCTGAGGAGCACAGTTCAAGACTCCTAGTCTCCCTTCCTCCTGTGACACTGGGAAGCAACAGACAGTGCAGCAGCCACTCTGTCAGGATCCAGGGTGACAATGGCAGACAGGAAAGCAGTCAACCCAAG